>NC_052325.1:27648084-27755584 GCF_016432855.1 Salvelinus namaycush | reverse complement strand
AGCTAATAGACTAGTAATCTATATTTAATAGTGCATAATTAAGTCTTTGACTTCTCACGGTAATGAGCAGTCCTGCCTTGTAACATCTTCCATTCACAGGCCACAGCATTACCTTGTAGTGTAGAAGTTTGAGCCTGATGTATGCCACCTGTATTTCTGAGACCTAGAGTCTAGACCACACTGGTAGTTAGATACGGAGAAAGATTCAATGCAATGTCAAGCCACAGGCCACACAGTATACGAGAATTCCCTGTTAGCAGTCAGGTCAATGAGCAACAGAAACCTTTAAAGGCACGCTATGTAATTTAGCTTCCCCAGTGACTGTACAACAAATTACACACACAATTACAGCTGAAACAAAACAAGTGTATGATTTACAGTAATCAAGTCACCTCTTCCACTTCTTTCATTTTGTATTTGCAAAGACCCATTTGCACTGCTTGTAAATACGTGTCTCTTAAATGATCAAAATGTAAATGTAATCAGTCCTCAAGAATATAAACAAACATGAAGTATTCTTTCTGTTGCCACCTAGCAGAAGATCAGTGAAACTGCTAATCACGTGGAGGGAAATGCTAATGCACTGGGGTTCTGGTTAGGTTTATAAAGAGGATTTTAATCTAACATGGATGGCCACTAGATGGCTCCCTGTAACTATAAACCTGCAACAAAATAACTCCCACCTCTCTGGAGGCTCAAAGGATGAACAAATATAGGTGGTGAGCAGGTGTATTGAGTGCAACATAGCATGGCGTGTGTGTGTGCGTGTGTGTGTGTGTGCGCGCGTGCGTGGTGTTTCCCCTAGGATTTGTTTTTCAGCAGCAGTGGCAAACGTAAGTTTGCTTCTGGTGACTTTTTAAAAGGACATTATATTTCAAAATGAATTAAAATGAAAGTTTATTGACACATATTTAAGCTGAAATATAATTTCCCATTTAAAATATTATAACCTGTAGCCTAAGTGAAGCAGAATAGCGGCTTTAAATAATAGGCTGAAGCACGGGGTCTTCCATCTGCATTTACCTAATTGAAAAAACGAAACAAAGAAAATGCTACACATATACACTGTACTCTGATCTTAAATGTGTGTCTCGGTAGAAACCTTTTTTAAAACAAAATAATTTTGGGAGTGGCGGCAACGATTGGAGTGGCGGCAACGATTTAGCAGCAGCGGGGTACCGCTGCATAATGAATAAATAAAATAAAAATAAATAAACTTTCCTCAGGACACAAGATGACTATCAAAATGACTATAAGGTACTTGATTGTCACAACACGCAAGAGCTGAGTTGTCTGCCGATTTCAAATGAAATAACATTTTATTTGTCACATGCGCCGAATACAACAGATAGACCTTACAGTGAAATGCTTACTTACAAGCCCTTAACCAACAATGCAGTTTTAAGAAAATACCAATTTTAAGAGATAAGAATAACACATAATTGAAGAGCAGCAATAAATAGCGGGGCTATATACAAGGAGTGCTGGTAAGAGTAGCAGCAGCGTAAAAGAGGGCGGGGGGCAATGCAAATAGTCTGGGTAGCCATTTGATTAGCTGTTCAGGAGTCTTATGGCTTGGGGGTAGAAGCTGTTTAGAAGCCTTTTGGACCTAGACTTGGCGTTTCCGTACCGCTTGCCGTGCAATAGCAGAGAGAACAGTCTATGACTAGGGTGGCTGGAGTCTTTGACAATTTTTAGAGCCTTCCTCTGACACCGCCTGGTATAGAGGTTCTGAACGGCGGGAAGCTTGGCCCCGGTGATGTACTGGGCCGTAGTGCCTTGCGGTCGGAGGCCGAGCAGTTGCCATACCAGGCAGTGATGCAACCCGTCAGGATGCTCTTGATGGTGCAGTTGTAAAACCTTTTGAGGATCTGAGGACCCATGCCAAATATTTTCAGTCTCCTGAGGGGGAATAGGTTTTGTCGTGCCCTCTTCACAACAGTCTTGGTGTGCATGGACCATGATAGTTTGTTGGTGATGTGGACGCCAAGGAACTTGAAGCTCTCAACCTGCTCCACTATAGCCCCGTCGATGAGATTGGGGGCGTGCTCGGTCCTCCTTTTCCTGTAGTCCACAATCATCTCCTTCAGGGGAATATAGGGGAAACACTGGTGTCTCTACTGTGTGTGTGTTGAGCAGGTGTATGGAGTGCAACATAGTATGCCATCTCTGAGGGAGTGTGACCTCTCGGAATCAATGTGCTCAGACTGCAGTGGTGGATTGGCCATTTGGCAATTCTGGCAAATGTCAGATGGGTTGGACCATTTTTAGTTGGGTGGGCTGGTCGAAATTGACACACACTCACAAAAAAAATTGTATTTAAAAATAAAACAATGAAAAAGGTGACATGGCCAGCGGCCCATGGACCTGTTAAGACTTGTATTCAATTTTTGGGGATGATTTCTCTGTTATACTAATCTATTCATTGGTTGCACGTTTCGTCACAAAATTGTTTTGAACGTTTGTTTTAGGACTGATGCCCAGCTGAGCATTCTACTCGATGAAGTCTCAATTGGTGTCATCATTGTGATGTCTCCAGATTGACTTTAGATGCAGTATAACTTTAGCTAGCTAGCTAAGATTGAGGGGAGAGCACAATATTTTTAGCTAGCTAACGTTAGCATTGCCAGCTATTTCTGTCAAACTTTGCTAGCTCATCAAAACATTGCCATCTCTCTAAATCAGCGTTTCCCAAACTCAGTCCTGCCGACCCCAAGGGGTGCACGTTTTGGTTTTTGTCCAAGCATTACACAGCTGATTCAAGTAATGAACTCATCATCAAGCTTTGATTATTTGAATTAGCTGGGGCAAAAACCAAAACGTGCACCCCTTGGGGTCCCCAGGACCGAGTTTGGGAAACCATGCTCTAAATTAAACTTGATGACATCATAACGATGGCAAAGTTGTTTTGTACTAGTTATTTGTGTACTTTAGCAATGTCATCATATTCCAATGAATAATGACACTTTGGCTGATCAGTGGGCAATGGCTGCCCCCCCCTACGAAGATTGGCCGGTCCGGTTTTCTGATGAGCTGAGCTGAACTCGCAGTCAAAGTCAAATGTGGCATTAGCAAAGAGACCTCCTCCGACTCTGTCGTCAGTTAGATATCCAAGATTATGCATAGTAAAAAACGGAAAGGGTGCCTATAAACGTGGGTATTATGTTTAGAGTTAGTGATCTAATATGTTTTCAGATTCCACTTCCTCAGTTGTTGAACCCCAAATGAAATAGCCTATAATATTAGTTAGTTCACATAAAGATGGAATTCATCTCTCTTGAACAAAACAAATGTCTGGAAATTCTGGATTTCTTTTTTGACAGTAAATTATAACTACAGTAAATTCTACTTGACAATCACTGGATTAGGTTGCACATCAAAATATCATGAATCATGCATTCTTGCTTGGATGTGTTAGATGAAACAACTTGTTTATTGAATACCTCAGTAGTCTATGTATTATACTTCTTAATGAAGCACTATGAATTACTTTAAGATGATTACTCATGATTTGTGTCAGACCAAACAATTGCCTGGTGTCACCAACTGTAAGGACTCAGATACACCAATAGCGTTTGCTGGCCAAGAGTACATAGCATTTGCGAACCGAGTGCGCACCGACTTTACAATTGGCAGACAAACGCTAAATCCACATTCGGTGCGATGTGTGCGAGCCTTAAAAGTTGGTGTCACCAGTAACACCAGGGGAAAATGTAAGTCTGGAGCCCTGTAATAGTAATCATTAATTAAGGTGTTTATTTAGGGGAACACATATGACAGCACTAATTTGCTAAATATTGCCTAAATCAGCTTGTCTTTTATAACGTTTAAGTTTTAAGCAGACAGGCCGTCAGACAGACAGACTGGTGTGGATAAAATGCCAGGGTCGAATTCTTGTCCCAGTCCGCCTCTGTCAGACTGGATCTTTTATTTATTTATTTAACCTTTATTTAACTAGGCAAGGCTGAATTGAACCAAAAGCTTTATTTTACATTTTGGCTTGTTTAATCTTAGAGGATTATCTTGTCACACCCAGAGAGCTGATCCTTGATAAAACATTAATTCATTTACCTTATTGCTTTTCCCTTTCCTCTTTTTTGTATGGATTCATAGGGGCCACGTGCGTGAGGATTACAGAGACCTTGGAACAATGTTGATGTGGGTCAGGAGTCAGGATTAAATCTAATGTTTGATCCTCTTGCTAACTCTGAATAAGAGAAGCAGTTGATTATGGTTCCCATTGATAATTTTTGTTGACTGATTAGTCAATTATTTAAGTATTTCTGCCATACAAGCTTTCACATGTATTTCTGAATAGCTATAGCTATTTTGATATGGAAAAAGGAACCACATAAATACTATTGATCATCAGGCCTAATGATGTAGCATTCTATTCATGAACATTGCATATGATTGCTTTAAGAGCAGTACAATGAGTAAACATTATTACTTTTACCTTTGCAGCTGGAGGATTCCTATGGGCAAATTTTCTGAGTCTATTCTTGTGGTGTTTTGAGATTTATTTGATTTATTAGGATCCGCATTAGCTGATGCCAAAGGTGACAGCTAGTTGTACTGGGGTCTGACACATAACGAAAAAGACATTACAGACAAAATACTTTACAATTGAAATACATTTAAAAAACATTAAAATGTAGTGTGCGTGCGTGCATCTATCAGTTACACATGCATGTCAGTACATACTGTACACACAACAAGTAGGTCACATGGGGGTGTTGTAGACCGTCCTGTAGACACAGAGAACATTTAGTACATTTAGGCCTGTTTCAATGCCACAAAAATAGTTCTAAATCCAGGGCTGTGGGGTGTTTGTGGGCTGACATTAATTCAGTGGAAAAGGAAGGAGATGTCAGGGAGCCAATGGGTTTCTCGATTACACAGAGAATATATGAGTCTATTCAATTAGATTACTATTTTTTATCCCTGGCAGATGTATTACCTTCTGATATACGTAATAATATTTAATACAAGGCATATATCACCTTTGACAACGAGTGCGTAAGACATACTTTTTTAACACGGTTTGGCTTCATTATAAGTGCAGACATCATTAATACATTTTTGTCAGATAATTATCTTAGCAACAATTTTAGAATGTCTAGTAAATGAACCTGGGACATTTTTTGCTATATTAAATGAACTCCTAATATTAATTTCCCACCTTGTCCAACAAATCAGTGTTGATGTCTTTGTAGGTGGTTATAAATAGTGATGGGCACGATAATTCAATAGTACTGTAGCAATCTGTTTCATATTGTTTTATCAAAGATACCTTTTCTCTGTGGTTTTATCCTTGCCAGCCTTTTAAGGTATTGAGCTTTTTGGCAATTTTTGGGGGTAATATTGCCGGGCAATATTGCTGGCAACGGGATGTTACCTTACCTTTACCTTTTTGCTCTGAGCAGTGGCACTCATCTTGGCATTCAATGAAAATGACAGAATCTTCAAAAGAGGCGGGAGCGGAAATATTTGTCAAACCAAGATGGCAGCTGTGGTGAAAACCCCCATATGAAAAACACCACTAATTTTACTTTTCTAGTAAACAAATATGTATGTTTTCCAAATGATACAAGCAGTTTTGTAGTGTGGGTAACTACCTACAACGAACTAGCTATTTGTTTTGCAACTTAAGTATGTTTACAAATCTCGTGTATACCCGTTTAGATGTAGCTAGTTAGCTAGCTAGTGATTTATGCTAACATTAGCTACCGTAGCTAGCTAGCATCTAAGACTTAATTGCTGCTATAATTGGAAAAGGCTATATTTAATATTTAATTTCAGTATTGATTAAAATTAAGTTAGGGTAAGGGTTAGGGTTAGGGTTAGGGTAAGGGTTAGGGTCAGGGTGAGGGTTAAAGGTTTGGTTAATGTTACAGTTAAGGTAAGGGACATTTTTAGGTTTTTGCTAGTCAGTTTAAGCATCAGCTGTGTCCTTATAGTCTTTCCCATTATAATTGCTGTTGGGTATTGATTTTATCATTGGGGGTTTAGGGGTTTGTTAGCTAGCTAGCCTTAAGCCAAACAGGGAACCAGAAAGTTTTGATTGGTGTAATCAGCTAGCACCAAAAAAGCGCATGACATTTTCCAGTCTGCTTCTCTCCGCTTTTATCGCTATGGACTTTCACTAGTTATATAAATTCACTAGTTATATAAATTGGCTATATTAGCCATAGCCTTGTGTTATTAACTACAATGTTATTACAATAGCGGGCAGGGAGGATTTTTTTTTAGAAGCGAGACAGAGAGACCATGAACTAACAATCAGTCTGATGGCAGTCACTCTGTCATTAGTGATCTTTTCCCCAGGCAGCTTTTACTTGATGCCTGCCCTGCCAAACATTTACTAAGCGTACATCCAGTCCAAACACTACAAAAATACTGTACAGCAGTTGTATTGGTGACATTCAACCTCAATATTTACTGTCAGTTTGTCTGTATGGACTGATGACTTTGACCTTGTTATTGTTTCAGAATGATGATGCACCTGAACATCACCTAGGCTGCTTCCCAAATGGCACCATAGTCTCTTTAGGGTTCACTACTTTGACCAGATGTAGTGCACTATATAGGGAATATGGTACCATTTGGAACGAAGCCAAAGAACACAGGTTCATCCAAAGTCACTCTCAGACCTCTGGAGTGGCCCTTAGTCTGATTGGTTGTTGATAGCTCTGTGAGGTTTCTAACAGATGAGGGGGAGCAGGTTAATAAAACCAATGGCATCTCTATGTGTGTGTATGTTTGTGTGTGTGTGTGCGTGTGCGTGTGCATGTGCGTGTGTGTGTGTGTGATTGTATGAAGGCGGGAAATGTGGAAGAAATTTGGTTTTGGAAAGTGTTAGTTGAGGCAATAACAGTTTTACGTTTGTTGCTTCCAAGCCATTGTTTTTGAAGCTATTACGTGAATGCTTCTATTGACAATAACATTTCAGAATACAGCCGACTGCACAGTGCATATGGCTTCAAGGTAATTGTTTCAGTATTTATCAGGCACAAACACACACTCTTAAGTCTTGTCGATTGATGCATTGCACTCTTTTTGTTTATAAAGCCCTCCTGCATAAGCATTCGCCATACCTTACTTCATTGTTAACTCACAGACGTGCGAGATACCAGACCCGGTCTCAGGAATGGCTAAATCTGGAGATCCCTTCAATCTCCACTGAGTTAGGTAAATCTGCTTTTAGTTTTTTTGCACTTTACTTGTGGAATGATCTCCAAGGCTTTCTAAAATGTGATGAATTGGTGCCTCTAGGGCAATTCAAAAGGATGATTGAGGACCATTTTACTGAAAAATGAATGCTTTTTTCTTTGATAGTGTTTTACTTTTCGTGTATTTATATGAATATTGATGTGTATATTGATGTGTGTAGTGATGTGTATAGTGTATATTGATGTGTATTGATGTGTATGCAGGGCTCATCTGTGAAAGAGACCTTGGTCTCAGTATTTCTCCCTGTCGAAATAAATGGGATTTTTTTTCAATAAAAATAAAGAGGGAGAGGGAGAATTGTCGCATCAAACAAAGTGATGTGGAACCCATTGCTACTACGGAGTCGCAGAGTGCAAACTCACAAACTGTAATGAAGAAAACAGAGAACAGGAGCAATTTTACTAGATTGGCCAGTAACAGTTTCAGTGGGACCATAAATAGTATTGTATACCGCTGGCAGCTCCAGCAGAAAGCCATAGTGTGCATCCCAAATGGCACTCTGTCCCCTATATAGTGGAAAAGGAGTGCACTAATGTTGAAATAATATTGTGCCATTTGGGACACAGAGTAATGTCTCAACTGTTACAACTTCCTTTCCATTTCATTGGATATTTCAATGGATATCAGACGTTTTAATTGGACATCTAGCGTTTTACTGTCGTGCCGAAACCCAATAATGAGACAAATGTTGTTTAATGTGATTGTGAACTGTTAAAAGCAAACATACAAAACAAACAGGTCCTTTGCTAAACCCTCTGTGGACAATGAGAATCGATCCTGTATAATATGTGCTTGTTTGTGCCATGCCCATTAAGATGGTTGTAGTAGAAAGGTCATACAGAGAGAATCATACTGCAGATATTTAGCTGCTTTGTTAGAAGGTGAACAGTACAGAGTTAGGTGCTGTGCTGACTGACAGTAAAACCAGAGTTATTTTCAGGGAAGTAGACCTTGTTTTTGTTTTAATAGGTAATGTTAAATTCAGGATATATCCTACTTCCTGCTGACCTCTTAAAAAAAAGTTGTTGTGTTGTCACATACACCAGATAGGTGCAGTGAAATGTGTTGTTTTACAGGGTCAGTCAAAGTAGCACAGCGCCCATGGAACTAATTAGAGTTAAGTGCCTTGCTCAAAGGTACATCCACAGATTTTTAAGCTTGTCAGCTCAGATATTTGAAACAGAAACCTTTTGATTACTGGCCCAACACTCTAACCGCTAGGCTACCTGCCACCCTAGCAGGTACCCAGGTCCCCCTCGCAAAAGAGGTTTCTAACCACAATGGTCTTTTCCTGGTGAAATAAATGTTTAATTCATAAAGGAACAAGAAAATGTTTTTCCAATAAATTGTACCTATTTGGTTTGCTCTGAGCAAAGCATGCATGGCAATTTCAATGAAACATTACCTGGACATTACTTTGCTAGGCCTAATGTCAGACATGTTGTAACAAGATCAGAGCACAGTACAGTCTGGTTATCAGTGACCCTCATCAAGTGTCTAATTTATCAGTCTTCTGAAGCAAATGGAGCATTTTAGCGTTTTTGCAATTGCAACCGTGTGGAAATCACAGAATGTGGCATTCTGTGGCAGAGCACATATGTATGTTGTCATAGACAACTAGTCAAACCGCCTGCACAGATAACATTTAGAGAGAGAGAGAGGGGAGGGGGGGATGTAGCCACATACCATCTACCTACTGGTCACAGATGTCAGTTCAACATCTAATTTTGATTTGGTTGCGTTGTCAACTAGCGTGAATTCAACTTTAAATCAACAAATAAATTCACCATGTCATTCGATTTATGTAAAAAGTTGTGTGAAAAAAAGACAAAATTCGCTTAAGTTTATTACTTTTTTCAAATCCAATCAGTTTTCCACGTTGATTCAACGTCTTCACATTGATAGTGGGTAGGCCTGTAACTGTCAGCCTGACGTGAAGTGGTTAACATCAGTGTAACCTGTGGCTGTGGTTTCTGTTTCAGAACTCATTATTTATTTCATGCATTCATTATGTTTCCTGGTGGGATGTGATTGGACACGTGTATCTGGTTCTTATCTTTTACCATGGCAACCAGAGAACAAAGCAGTTAGTGTGTTCTGTTCTCACGAGCATAAACGTGCCATGATCCAATCAGAATCAGATCGCCTGCTAATGGGCTGCAATGGCAAGACACTCACACACAGCATGGGGATGATTTGATTAGGAATTGCAGTACATCTGATGTGTCATAGAACGATCAAGTACCATTTGCATGTTTACATTTAGTTCATTGTTGGTGGCTCACTCTTTCAGTATGTACACAAATTAAGTCATTGCTCTTCATGAAAGTGACTGACGGTATGTGTGTGTGTGTGTGTGTGTGTGTGTGTGTGTGTGTGCACGTGTGTGCACGTGTGTGTGTGTGCACGTGTGTGTGTGTGTGTGTGTGTGTGTGTGTGTGTGTGTGTGTGTGTGTGTGTGTGCACATGTGTGTGTGTGTGTGTGTTTGGTCTGAGCTTCATGCAAGTCAGATCATTTCAAATACATGAGAGACAGACATTACACTGACACTCCATTGTCAGATTGAATCTTTTGTCTTCTGCTCTTCTCTTCATAAGACATCACAGCAGCATGTCTGGAATAGAATAATCGTTCAAAGTTAACAAGAAATATGTCCTGATATCATTATCGGTTTTATATCACTGGGGAAACAGTATTACAACACAACAGCCTAACTGAATCTTCATATTTTGTAATAGATGTTCTATAGAAGGATTTGAACATTGTCCACCAAAGGAAGCTAGTGGGAGGAACTATAGGAGGACGGGCTCATTGTAATGGCTGGAAATGAATTAATGGAACGAGAGTCAAACGAGTTGTTTCCATGTGTTTGATGTGTTTGGTATCATTCCATTGATTCCATTCCAGCCATTACAATGATCCCGTCCTCCTATAGCTCCTCGCTCCTCTGTTTCCCACTAGGGCTAGGACTTGCCAGGGGCCTCAATATACGATATTATCATGATACTTACTTATTGCGATTCTCCCGATTCTATAGTGTATGTATTGTGATTCAATACTGCATTGATTTTTCCCCCATCGCTATTCTGAAATGGATCCTCCACTTATAGAAAGAGAATGTCTCCACTCTCTCCAATACTCTCAGGGCTCTACTCTCAGGGCTCTAGAATTCCCCAACATTCCTACTCACTAGAGACAGAAAACATGTATTTGCTCTAAGACTATATTATTGTTACACAGCAAGTTCTCCAGTGTTAAATCAACACTGAGAGTGTGGACCCAAATAGACACTGGAACAGTGTTAAATTAGCACACTGATTGGTGTAAAGCCTTATTTCAAGTGCCTTGCCTTTCGAGTGAATCATAGAGTTACCACCCATGACTGTATTTGTTAGTGACAGAGACATGGTTGTTGCATTTATCCATTTTCAGTTCTATAGGACATGTTATGTTATCGTCCTATGGAATATGTTATTGTTAAAGTTTCAATATCTAACACAATACGTATTTCATAAGGTCTTCTTTAGAGGAACTACACTCTAAACATAACAATTAACTCTGTAAGTTTTGAATTAGCACTTATTGGTGTAAAATAACCCTCCAGTGTTAGTGCTAATAACCAGTGTTTAACCAAAACCATGCCCATCATTATCATATTTCCCTGCATGCACTATTGCAGGTTAATTTTAAGAATTGTTTATTTCAATATCTATCTTTTTTGCATGTACATTGATGTATCAATCTTATGCTTCTCAAATATAAATGACATACATTTTCTAAACCTTCTCCAATATGTTACTTGGACTTATTGCAATCATTACTGAAATGGTTGTTCCAGTTTTGATGCTTTAGGTAGTCTCATATTTCAGTCTTCTCAACTCTGGCAGTCATTCTGAATGCAGCGTTTGGGTGATGAAAATGTAAAAGGTTGGATATCTCCTCTCTGGTTGGATTTCAATAGGAATTGCATGTCACTTTGCAAGCCAGCATAATGTGACAGGTTGCGTGAATAACCCAACACGTTGGGTTGTTCGCCTTATCCGAACGTGACTTAATTTAAGCATCAATTGGGTTTTCATTCACTTTCATGCTGGGTTGACCAAGCAGCTGGTTCTTGTTTTTAAATGTAATCCTTAGAGTACTGCCCTAACCCATCTGGACAAGAGGAATACTGTTCATCGACTGTAAGAATGCTGTTCATCGACTACAGCTCAGCATTCAACACCATAGTACCCTCCCAACTCGTCATTAAGCGTGAGGCCCTGGGTTTCGACCCCGCCCTGTGCAACTGGGTCCTGGACTTTCTGACGGGCCGCCCCCCAGGTGGTGAGGGTAGGAAACAACATCTCCACCCCGCTGATCCTCAAGACTGGAGCCCCATAACTCCTGTACTCCCTGTTCACCCATGACTGCGTGGCCATGCACACCTTCAACTCAATCATCAAGTTTGCAGACGACACAACAGTGGTAGGCTTGATTACCAACAACAACGAGACGGCCTACAGGGAGGAGGTGAGGGCCCTCGGAGTGTAGCGTCAGGAAAATAACCTCACACTCAACGTCAACAAAACAAAGGAGATGATCGTGGACTTCAGGAAACAGCAGAGGGAGCACCCCCCTATCCACATCAACGGGACAGTAGTGGAGAAGGTGGAAAGTTTTAAGTTCCTCTGCGTACACATCACGGACAAACTGAAATGGTCCACCCACACAGACAGTGTGGTGAGGATGGCGCAACAGCGCCTCTTCAACCTCAGGACGCTGAAGAAATACGGCTTGTCACCAAAAACCCTCTCAAACTTTTCGCATTAACATCTGCTAACCATGTGTATGTGACCAATAACATTTGATTTTATTTGATTAAAACCTAATTATGATAATTGTTCAATATTACATATTGGATCTTTTAAAAAATCTAACTTTTACATTACCTATAAAATGGGCGGATGGTGAATATCACAAAAGATACAAATGAGCTCTCCACAATGAATTTCAAAAGAAAACTTGTAAAAATAGACAAGATCCTGCAACCATGGAGAGGTAAATACCTGTCTATTTATGGAAAAATGTCCCTGATGGACTCCTTAGTCATATCTCAGTTTACTCACTTTCTTATGGCACTGCCTACTCCTGATGATTAGTTTTTCAAATCATATGAGCAAAAAATATTTCGCTTAATCTGGGATGCTAAACCAGACAAGATAAAGCATGCCTATCTATATAATGAATATGAACTAGGTGGATTGAGATTATTTTACTTGAGCCCTAAATGGTTCTCAAGTAGATTACTAAGAAAAGCTCTTCCATTGCTTATAAATTGCCTTTTTGCCATTGTGCAGATTGCCATGTCTCATTTTCGATTAATTGAAAATGAAACTTTTTTCAAAGTATCTCTATTTTTCAAACAAGCATTGCAGAGCTGGCTACAATTTCAATTTCATCCCCCTGAAGAGATGTTACAACAAATATTACAACAAATATTATGGCTGAATTCAAATGTGCTGGTTGAAAAAAGACCGTTCTTCGTAATGAAAAGACCAAGGCGCAGCGTGAGTAGTGTTCCACATATTTTTAATAAACCGAAACTCAGCAAAACAAAACAAACAAGCACAAACGTGAAGCTACTGTTGTGCACTCAGGCAACTATCCGTAAACAAAATCCCACGAATAACCATGGGGAAATGGCTACCTAAATATGATCCCCAATCAGAGACAACGATAAACAGCTGCCTCTGATTGGGAACCATATCAGGCCACCATAGAAATACAATTTCACCTAGATGACCCACCCAAGTCACTACCAACCAACACAGAGAATAAACAGCTTACTATGGTCAGGGCGTGACACCTGTATTTATTGAAAATATGTTTGAAAATGGTATTTTGTTTTTAAATTATATTGTAAATTGGAATGGTAGAGTTATGTTTTTCATGGAGTTATCAGAATTGTATGGGAAGGTCTGCTTAATCCAAGATTACAACCAATTGATTACAACATTACCCCAAAAATGGAAGAGGCAGGTGGCAGCGGGAGGAGGTAGGGAACTGGTCTGTCTGCCTGATATAAAGGATCAAATCCTGCAGAGGAATAAAAAATAGGAAAGTATACCAGTTTCATTTGATGACCAGGATGTTGACAGCTGTGCCATACAGATTGCAAAATAGTTGGGAAGAGATTTTTTATGTACGGATTCCATGGTACAAGAGTTGATATATAAAACAACGCAAGATTCAAAACCGTGCTTTTCAGCTAAAATTATTGTACAGAATTCTTGCCACCAACAAAATGTTGAATATTTGGGGCATACAATCATCACAGCTCTGCATATTTTGTTGTGAGGATACAGGATCAATAGACCATTTGTGTTGGTATTGCCCTCAGGTAGCCTGTGTCTGGTGTCAGGATCAGGAATGGCTGAAAAAACACAACATTGATCTAAAATTGACCCTAGAAATAGTATTGTTGAGAGATCGCGTCAGCCCAATTTTTTTTAAATGAGTATTTCATTAAAAAAAAAATGTAACCTTTATTTAACTAGGCAAGTCAGTTAAGAACAAATTCGTATTTACAATGACGGTCTGCCGGGGAACAGTGCCTTTACACTGCCTTGATCAGGGGCAAAACGACACATTTTTACCTTGTCAGCTCAGGGATTCAATCCAGCAACGTTTCGGTTACTGGCCCAACGCCCTCTTAGTAAAAGTATTTACCTTCAACTCATAATCTGTGGATTCTATTCGATTAGATAGATTAAAATTGTATGTCAAACATCACAGCATAGTTGAAAGATATATGGTGCATAGAAATCCGAAGAGGGTGGCCAGCAGAGATAGGTGGGATGGGCTGCAGGAAGCTGAGGGTTGGGATGTGGAATTGGAGACAAGTGGGAGTTGAGTTGCTGGGCGGGGGACAGAATGACGGTCAAAGTTAAAAGTACAAAAATAAAGTCAAAATAAAACATAACAAAAAGAATGTTTGAATGATACTGAGGGGCAGTATTGTTACAGCTAATGTATGTTTGCCTGAGGCTGATGCCATGCAGGTGTTTGTACACATATACACACACTCCCATTCAAATGCTAACATGTACACACATGTAAATAGTGCCATACATGCACGCAAACATATTCAGTTGGCCTTGCAGTTAGGATTTTTTTTAAGGCGGGGGGTTCTCAGATGGTTGAGGGGCAGCTCTTGGGGAACTGTGAGGGGGATCTTGGAGGGCTGGTGGCCTGGTGGTTGGAAGCTTGGGCCGCTGGGTTCCCCGTTTTTGACCTTGTGGGAGATCTGTTGATGTGCCCTTGAGCAGGTTGAGCAGGTTGACGCTGGTTGCTTCTGTGGGTTGCTCTGGATGGGAGTCTGTTAGATGACTAATGTGATGTAGATGTTGAGCGGCTTCACTGCAAGTAGATTGACTTGAAATGCAAATATGCAAACATGCAAATAAAGCTTTACACTAAGCAGTGTGTTAATGCAACACTGTTCAGTGTCTATTTAATTTTACACTGGGGAATTTGCTGTGTACATCATGGATTAGAAGCTTTGCCATTACGTTAGTGTGCTCTGCTAACTTTGAAAGGGCTACACTGACTGTGTCTCCATGGCAACCTGTTTAACCACTGACTGACTGTCACTAACAGTCAGGGCTGTTTCTAGTGTTTTGGGGACCCTAAGCGAGATTTGGTTGGGGGGGCCCCCCTACCTTGCGGGCAAAACATTTTAGTGGCCCCCTCTTGGTGGTGGAAAGAAAAATGTGCAGCTTTAAAGTTAATGTCCTAACAGTAAGTTGAGACTCCGACTGACTTCCTAATTTGTTTTCTGCTTTTTTTTGTGGGGGCTAGCAGCCGCGGGGCCCTATGCGCCCACTTACGTCACATGTGCCTAGATACGGCACCGCTAACAGTAATCGGTTGTATAAAAAAGCTCTCTCTCTCTCCGTTTCTTTCTCTTTCCTTCTCCCTCTTTCTGTCTAGCCCACCCACCTCTTTCTCACTTACTTACTCACTCACACTATCTCTCTCTCTCTCTCCCCCCCCCTCTGTCTCGATCTCTCGCCCTCTCTGTTTTAATTACAGTAATGGATTTCTGTTAATATTGTCTCGTTTTCATCCTGATGACTTTGCGCTCTAGGCCTAACAAGAAAAAGACTCTCCGGAAAACCATTAGTATATTAATGATGTCCATATTTAAACACTGCTAGTGGGATGAAATAATTACACATTCCTAGATGACAATAATACATTCGTATTCTAATAGTATGTCGGATGGTCATAATTTCTCCATAGACATGAAGGAAATTAGTTCTAGAAATAGGTAGAAGCGTATTTGGTGCAGATTGTCAGGGTTTGTTAAATGTACACTATTTTCAGTGAGCACTGAACTGGAGTTAAAATAACACTTTTGAAAGTGTTAAAGATGTAACTCTGTTGTAGTGTTCCCCATTCAACTCTTAAACTGTGTAACTGAACTTGGTTGTGGTGTTTGCATAGGTCTACTGTAGGGTAATACACAGCACCTACAGTGTAAAACATAACACTTGATTTAGAGTAAACTAGACTCACTTTGCTTAGTGCTGACGTTGTTACACTTTCTCAGTGTAAGAAATTAACACCTGTAGTGTTACAGTAAATACTTTTTTGGTGTTGTTTTAACACTGTATTATGTAAAGCCTATTTTGCATATTTCCCATGGTGCCTTTTCTCTTTGAGTTAACTGTAGAGTTACCACCCATGACTGTATTTGTTAGTGACAGAGACACGGTTATTGAATTATTTCCTTTTAAAGGCCTGTGGCTTTCACTAAGTGAGTACCTACACGAATGCTATCATTAAAATACAACAAGGTGTTCCTTTGATGGCCTGGTTTTATCCTAACACAGTGTTGTTAGGAAACTCCTGGTTTAAATGCCACGTCATGCCTGCAAGTCAAATTTTGCTGGTTTACAAAGTGATGTGTAATTCCTATTGGAATCCAGCCAGAGTTAGAATATCCAACACTTAGCGTTTTTATTCACCCGCAACCTGCATTCAGAATGATTGTCAGGGGTAGGAACATTGGTCAGAAGACTACCTAAAACACTTAAACTGGAACAACAATTTCAGTAATGGGTGCAATAAATCTGACTATTTTGATTAGTTTAGAAAATGTATGTTATTTATCTTTGTGTAGCATAAGATTAATAAATTAATCAATGTATATGCAAAAACATAGATATTGAAAACAATCCCTCCAAAAAAATCGACCTGAAGTAGAGCAGGGTGGGAAATATGATAATGATGGGTGTGGTTTTGATGGGACCGTTTTACTTGCCAAAGTGTTATTTTACATCACTGATTGTTAATTTCATTTCTACAGAGTAAATTTAACTCCTGAATCAACATTAGAAATGTTCCACAAAAGAAATCTACACTGGACAATTTGCTGTGTAGTTTGCCCTGACAAATCTGATTCAATATACTGTAAGCTACTCTTGCATCAGTCACAGTCTTGACCAGTGTGTTGTGCTGAACAATGTGTAAAATGTGTTGTCTGTAATGTAATTCTTACCTGCTCCCTCCCTCTATCTACTGACAGGTGACTCACTGCACTCCATCTCTCAAAAGCATTTTCCTTGATTGCTCTTGCCTCTGTCCTCACTAAGGTGAAATTGCGGGAACCTGGTTACCAAGATTTACCGGGTTTTACTGCCCAAAACCACTACCTTTTCCTGGGATAAATAAGTGCGAGAAACCGGTAAATTATAATACATTATTTATATGAACAGCATGGCGTGAAATTGAACTTTTAAATTATGTGCGATGTCTAAATCTGGCTTCTCTATGGCCTCTGCATGATGAATCATCAACGCTCAGGGTGGGGACAGACAGCCCATCTCAGTATGGAACCCACTTCACAATGCATGTATTGTAGACCTATCATCTCATCATGGTAACTTTCTTTCTTGTGACAGGTAGGCCTACATTTGCTGCAGCATAGCCTATGCTAGAGTAATATAAAGACAGAATGCATGTCTAATTCACACATCTCCATCTGGCTTTCAGGGGTCACCTTGTTTTTAAATTGTAAAGATTAATTATAATTATAATTAATAATTATAATTCACTGTATCACAATTCCAGTGGGTCAGAAGTTTACATACACTAAGTTGTCTGTGCCTTTAAACAGCTTGGGAAATTCCAGAAAATGCTTTAGAAGCTCCTGATAGGCTAATTGACATAATTTGAGTCAATTGGAGGTGTGGATGTATTTCAAGGCCTACCTTCAAACTCAGTGCCTCTTTACTTGACATCATCGGAAAATCAAAAGAAATCAGCCAAGACCTCAGAAAAAAATGTGTAAACCTCCACAAGTCTAGTTCATCCTTGGGAGCAATTTCCAAACCCCTGAAGGTACCACGTTCATCTGTACAAACAATAGTACGCAAGTATAAACACCATGGGACCATGCAGCCGTCATACTGCTCAGGAAGGAGACGCGTTCTGTCTCCTAGAGATGAACGTACTTTGGTGCGGAAAGTGCAAATCAATCCCAGAACAACAGCAAAGGATCTTGTGAAGATGCTGTAGGAAACTGGTACAAAAGTATCTATATCCACAGTCAAACGAGTCCAATATCGACATAACCTGAAAGGCAAGGAAGAAGCCACTGCTCCAAAACCGCCATAAAAAAAGCCAGACTACGGTTTGCAACTGCACATGGGGACAAAGATCGTACTTCTTGGAGAAATGTCCTCTGTTTGGCCATAATGACCATCGTTATGTTTGGAGGAAAAAGGGGGAGGCTTGCAAGCCGAAGAACACCATCCCAACCCGTGAAGCACGGGGTGGCAGCATCATGTTGTGGGGATGCTTTGCTACAGGAGGGACTGGTGCACTTCACAAAATAGATGGCATTATGAGGCAGGAAAATTATATGGATATATTGAAGCAACATCTCAAGACATCAGTCAGGGAGTTAAAGCTTGGTCGCAAATGGGTTTTCCAAATGGACAATGACCCCAAATATAATTCCAAAGTTGTGGCAAGATGGCTTAAGGACAACGAAGTCAAGGTATTGGAGTGGCCATCACAAAGCCCTGATCTCAATCCTATAGAAAATTTGTGGGCAGAACTGAAAAAGCGTGTGCGAGCAAGGAGGCCTACAAACCTGACTCAGTTACAACAGCTCTGTCAGGAGGAATGGGCCAAAATTCACCCAACTTATTGTGGGAAGCTTGTGGAAGGCTACCCAAAATATTTGACAGGTTAAACACTTTAAAGGCTATGCTACCAAATACTAATTGAGTGTATGTAAACTTCTGCCCCACTGGGAATGTGATGAAAGAAATAAAAGCTGAAATAAATCATTCTCTCTGCTATTATTCTGACATTTCACATTCTTAAAATAAAGTGGTGATGCTAACTGACCTAAGACAGGGAATTTTTACTAGGATTAAATGTCAGGAATTGTGAAAAACTGAGTTTAAATGTATTTGGCTAAGGTGTATGTAAACTTCTGACTTCAACTGTATATAGTAGATGTCCTAGCCTACCTCTTTCATGTAATACATTCACTGCAGTATTAGCCTTATATTTAGCTAATTAATGATGTGTTATGCATAATAAGTTCCTAACTTTAGGCCTCTGTTTCTTGCGCAATACGCAAACACCTGTGCTTCGCTGGCCTCTCCTTAAAAAGCTATCCTTAGCACTTGAAAGCAAGGAAGGAACGAAGCAACAATAGAGAGTGAAATAGCAGGTAGACTAATAACATTAGGGGAAATATTATGAAAGGTACATATGCGTCAGTCTACTAATTATACAAATACAGTAGGCCCTATTATATTTTTAAAAATTAAATCAAATTCTCTAGCCTATACTTGTAACTTGGTAGCCCGCATGTGCTGCACTAGAATTACATGTTCTCTTCTGCAAATACACCATGACAGCGCAATACACAAGGGGTGGAACAGTGGCAAAGGTACCCACAGGACAAACAGAATAATATAATTGGATATAATATAATTGGAGTGCATAATTTCACTCCATATACAGTAATACAATACAATACAGTACAGTAATACAGTTCACACTCAAAATGATTAGCCTACTGAAGCTAGTTTAATTTATTTACCCAAGAGAGCATATACTGTAGCTAGCTACATCTATGGGCTTTTATGTTTTTCTGTCTTGTGTAATGTGCAGTAGACTCTATCATATGTGATTTGGGTAATGGCACAATCATTTGCGCTTTTCTGGTCTTTGTTCTCATTAAATGTTGTTTATGTAGGGCTCATAAAATGTATTTAATATATAGCTCATCAGGCTCAGCTAGCATCAGGTTAGAATTTTATACTGATCAAAGCTCTAATCAAATCTAGACATATTTACAGTATATACTTTTTAATGCTTTTGAATGACACTTACGGTTTTGGCGGGAAATACTGGGTTACCTGGAGAAAAGTGATTTATTCTCGGGATGGAACATTTGTAAAATACAGGGAAAATATTCAACCCTAGTCCTCACCTCCTTCTGTGACATTTTGAGAAGGTGAGTAGAAAGGACACAAGAAATCACAGAAACGATTCAGGACACGATTCACAGTGTGTTGTCTGAGGTGTGGTTCTAACAGTCTGCTCCTCCTTTCCTGCCAGGTGACTCACTGCACTCCATCTTCACGGTGCACCAGCCATCCCACCCAGCATCCCACCAGCCACCCCACCCCTCGTCCTGGCCACTGAGGACCAGGTGTAGCACTGTGGGGGTCCGGCCTCGGCTGCAGCCAAGGACAGGGCCTAGGACAGGAGGATCAGGGAAGGAGAACAATGTAACTGCAGCCAAAGACCCCAGGATCAGGTAAGGGCCCCAATGGGAGACTGGACGGCTACAACAGGCTGTCACAATTGCCGGTTCTCATGTTGACTTATTACTATATCTATCACCTCACTTCACAAGGTTGTTTTCACATTTAAGAGCAAGGATAGATATAATGGCAAAAGGATCCCAAGAGGGCACATAGGAGGTAGGGAATTCTTGCAAGTTCAAAAGCTTAGAATCTGTTTCATCGTTCCCTGTCCCAGCACACTGGTTCTTCGAGCCGGATAGTTTGATATACACTTGGATTTGTTATTTAGAGTCTATATCACATTAAAATATCCTCTTTGATCCTCTTTGATTCATTAGCAAAATGCTATGTTTTGCGTGGGGGATATAAATGGTGGAAGTAATGAAATGTAATGCTTTGACATCTTTTCTAATGCAGAAACACAGACACACATGCTCAGGCTCAGGTAGCCATAGCAACAAGTCCACTCTGCTCCTCTGTTGCTCTCATAAACATATTTCAGTCAAAGTCCTGGTATTGAAATCACGAACACTTTGCAATATTAACAGTCCTTTGCACATCGAAGGAGCAACAGTCTACCTCAATGTTTCAGCCTGCAAAGAGCCAAGGTACAACGCAGTGAAACTAGAATGTAGAGCAGCCACATACTAAGAAAAATATATGTAATAATATACTGTATGTCTCTTAGCAGACACTTTTATGGAAAGCAACTACATTACAGTAAGTGCATACATTTTTTGAATGTGTATGTGTGATCCCTGTGGGAGTTGAACCCTTGACCTTGCTGCACTCTACTTATCCACACATGATAGCTAGCTGCCAGGACCAGTACAGCTCTGACCCCAATTAGAGGATGTAGTTCTGAGTAACACCACATAAGACTGAGGTAACAGGAGCCATTTGTCACAGTGACACGGTGACTGTGTCTTAAATGGCACCCTATTCCCTATATATTACTGAGGTGACGCCGAAGAACATGGCTGACGTTTTACATTCTCCCAACCAATTGTGAAATTTTGTTTAAAAAATGGCGTTTTGTGAAACTTAATTTTGAACTTATTGCGTACGTAATGTTGCTGCTACCATCTCTTATGACCGAAAATAACTTCTGGACATCAGAAAAGCGATAACTCACCGCGGACTGGAAGAAACTTTTTCCTTTAATGAGTCTGACGGGAAGGATATCCTGCTTTCACTGGAACAGGCCCAAATCCACGACTTTTGCTTGAAGAAAAGACATCGAAAAAGGGGAAGCAGATCGGGGATCGTTCTGAGAATCCGGAGGCGAGAGAGCAAAATCCCAATGCCTTCCATTCTCCTTGCTAACATGCAATCGTTGGAAAATAAAATTGATGACCTACTATTAAGATTATCCTACCAACGGGACATTAAAAAATGTAACATCTTATGTTTCACCGAGATGTGGCTGAACGAAGAAACGGACAATATAGAGCTGGCAGGATTTTCCATGCACTGGCAGAACAGAGACCCTACATCTGGTGGGGGGTGTGTATCTTTTTGTCAATAACAGCTGGTGCGCGATGTCTAATATTAAGAAGTCTCGAGCTATTGCTCGCCTGAGGTAGAGTACCTTATGATAAGCTGTCGACCACACTATCTACCAAGAGAGTTCTCATCTGTATTATTCGTATCCGTCTATTTGCCACCACAAAGCGAAGCTGGCACTAAGACTGCTCTCAACCAACTCTATAAGGCCATAAGCAAAGAAGAAAATGCTCACCCAGAAGCGGCGCTCCTAGTGGCCGGGGACTTTAATGCAGGCAAACTTAAATCAGTTTTACCAATTTTTTACCAGCATGTCACATGTGCAACCAGGGGGGAAAAATCTGAGACTACATTTACTCCACATACAGAGATGCATACAAAGCTCTCCCCACCATCCATTTGGAAAATCTCACCATAATTCCTGTTTACAAGCTAAAACTAAAGCAGGATGTACCAGTGACTCGCTCAATATAGAAGTGGTCAGATGCTACACTACAGGACTGTTTTGCTAGCACAGACTGGAATATGTTCCGGCATTCATTTCATGGCATTGAGGAATACACCACCTCAGTCATTGGCTTCATCAATAAGTGCATCGATGACGTCGTCCCCACAGTGACTGTACGTACATATCCCAACCAGAAACCATGGATTACAGGCAACATCAGCATCGAGATAAAGGCTAGAGCTGCCGCTTTCAAGGAGTGGGAGGCTAATCCGGACGCTTATAAGAAATCCTGCTATGCCCTCAGACGAACCATCAAACAAGCAAAGCGTCAGTACAGGATTAAGAGTGAATCCGACTACACCAGCTCAAACGCTCGTCGGATGTGTCAGGGCTTGAAAACTATTACGGACTACAAAGGGAAACCCAGATGCGAGCTGCCCAGTGATGCGAGCCTACCAGACAATCTAAACGCCTTTTATGCTCACTTCGAGGCAAGCAACACTGAAGCATGCATTAAAGCACCAGCTGTTCTGGATGACTGTGTGATAATGCTCTCGGTAGCCGATGTGAACAAAACCTTTAAACAGGTCAACATTCACAAAGCCACTGGGCCAGACGGATTACCAGGACATGTACTCACGTCACCCAAGTAATAGACTGTTTTCTCTGCTACCGCACAGCAAGCGGCAAGTCTAGGACCAAATGGCTCCTTAACAGCTTCTACCCCCAAGCCATTAGACTGCTGAACAATTCATAAAAATCGCTACCGGACAATTTACATTGACCCCGCTCCACTCCCCTCTTGTACACTGCTGCTACTCGCTGTTTGTTTGTTACCTATGCATAGTCACTTCGCCCCCACCTACATATACATATTACCTCAACAAGCCTGTACCCCTGCACACTGACTTGGTACCGGTGCCCCCTGTATATAGCCTCGTTATTGTTATTCTTATGTTTCTTTTTATTATTACTTTTTATTTTAGCCTACTTGGTTAACATTTTCTTCTTCTTGAACTGCACTGTTGGTTAAGGGCTTGTAAGTAAGCATTTCATGGTAAAGTCTATACTTGTTGTATTCGGCGCATGTGGCAAATAAAGTTTGATTTGATTTGATAGTCCACTACTTTTGACTAGAGCCTTATGGATGATAAAGTAGTGCACTATAAAGGGAATAGGGTGCCATTTGGTACACACATAGTGTTACGGCTGTCTTGTCTCCTCCAGTTACAGCACCATGCTAATGTCACTATCCCTCTCTTCGTTAGGAGCTAATGATGCCTGTGTGGCCAGCTTAGGAGGACTTTTATGTGATGAATGTGTGAACTTACTAGGCTAGCCCACATCTGTAGCTCCTCTCTTCATTGCAGGAGTCAATGTGCAGGGATACAGGTTAGACGAGGTAATTGAGGTAATATGTAAATAGGTAGAGGTAAAGTGACAATGCATAGATAATAAACAGAGAGTAGAAGCAGCGTAAAAACGGGGGAGTCAATGCAAATAGTCCGGGTAGCCATTTGGTTAGCTGTTCAGGAGTCTTATGGCTTGGGGGTAGAAGCCATTAAGAAGCCTTTTGGACTTAGACTTGGTGCTCCGGTACCGCTTGAGAGAACAGTCTATGACTAGGGTGTCTGGAGTCTTTGGCAATTTTTTGGGCCTTCCTCTGACACCGCCTGGTATAGAGGTCCTGTATGGCAGGAAGCTTGGACCAGTGATGTACTTGGCCGAACGCATTACCCTCCGTAGTGCCTTGCGGTTGGAAGCACACCAGGCGGTGATACAACCAGTCAGGATGCTTTCGATGGTGCAGCTGTAGAACTTTCAGGATCTGAGGACCCATGCCAAATATTTTCAGTCTCCTGAGGGGGAATAGGCGTTGTCGTGCCCTCTTCACGACTGTCTTGGTGTGTTTGAACCATGACAGTTCGTTGGTGATGTGGATACTAAGGAACTTGAAGCTCTCAACCTATAGTCCACTATCATCTCCTTTGTCTTGATCACGTTGAGGGAGAGGTTGTTATCCTGGCACCACACTGCCAGGTCTCTGACCTCCTCCCTATAGGCTGTGTCATCGTTTTCGGTGATCACTGTTGTGTCGTCAGAAAACTTAATGATGATGTTGGAGTTGTGCTTGGCCATGCAGTCATGGGTGAACAGGGACTGAGTACACACCCCTGAGGGGCCCCCGTGTTGAGGATCAGCGTGGCAGATGTGTTGTTACCTACCCTTACCACCTGGGGGCGGCTATCAGGAAGTCCAGGATGAGGTTGCAGAGGGAGGTGTTTAGTTACAGGGTCCTTAGCTTAGTGATGAGCTTTGAGGGTACTATGGTGTTGAACGCTGAGCTGTAGTCAATGAATAGCATTCTCACGTAGGTGTTCCTTTTGTTCAGGTAGGAAAGGGCAGTGTGGAGTGCTATAGAGATAGCGTCATCTGTGGATCTGTTGGGGCGGTATGCAAATTGGAGTGGGTCTAGTGTTTCTGGGATAATGGTGTTGATGTGAGCCATGACCAGGCTTTCAAAGCACTTCATGACTACAGACGTGAGTGCTATGGGTTGGTAGTCATTTAGGCAGGCTACCTTCATGTTCTTGGGCACAGGGACTATGATGGTCTGCTTGAAACATGTTGGTATTTCTGACTCGGTCAGGGACAGGTTGAAAATGTCAGTGAAGACACTTGCCAGTTGGTTAGCGCATGCTCGGAGTACACGTCCTGGTAATCCGTATGGTCCTGCGGCCTTGTGAATGTTGACCTGTTTAAAGGTCTTACTCACATCGGCTACGGAAAGCGTTATCGCACAATCGTCCGGAACAGCTGGTGCTCTCATGCATGCTTCAGTGTTGCTTGCCTCGAAGCACGCACAGAAGTAATTTAGCTCGTAGGCTCGTGTCACTGGGCATCTCACAGCTGTGCTTCCCTTTGTAGTCCATTATAACTTGCAAGCCCTGCCACATCCGGCGAGCATCGGAGCCGGTGCATTAGAATTCAATCTTAGTCCTTTATTGACGATTTGCCTGTTTGATGGTTTGTCGGTGGGCATAGCGGGATTTCTTATAAGCGTCTGGGTTAGAGTCCCTCTCCTTGAAAGCGGCAGCTCTAACCTTAAGCTCAGTGCGGATGTTGCCTGTAATCCATGGCTTCTGGTTGGGGTATGTACGTACGGTCACTGTGGGGAAGACATCATTGATGCACTTATTGATGAAGCCAGTGACTGATGTGGTTTACTCCTCAATGCCATTGGAAGAATCCCGTAATATATTCCATTCTGTGATACAACGACAGATACCTGCCAGACCAGTGAATGGCCAATAATGATGTCAGAGCTCAGGGAAAACAATCATCGTCAGGACAGGAAGTTGATGGTTAGCAGAGAAAGCACTGTGTGGGCGTACATGGTTATAACACACCTTTTTAGTTAAATGGCTTTCTAAGTACCTACAGACAGTATGTTTATGCTTATTGACACGTGCCCCCTACGAGGGAGGTTGACATCCACACATTTATTAGTGTGCACTGTTGAAGTGAGCTTAGCTTCGTACGGCTAGCAAAACAGTCCTGTAGCTTAGCATCTACGTCATCTGACCACTTCCATATTGAGCGAGTCACTAGTACTTCCTGCTTTAGTTTTTGCTTGTAAGCAGGAATCAGGAGGATAGAGTTATGGTCAGATATGCCAAATGGAGGACGAGGGAGAGCTTTGTGTTTGTGGAGTAACATCTTGATAAATGTTACCTAAGTTAACATGTTGTTAATTCCTGTGGAATCGACATTGAATGTGAACACATATCACTTATCAAGATATTACATTTTTTTTTAAATTATAATTTAATTTTAAATTTTATCCCATTTTCTCCCCAATTTTCGTGGTATCCAATCGCTAGTAATTACTAACTTGTCTCATCGCTACAACTCCCGTACGGGCTCAGGAGAGACGAAGGTCGAAAGCCATGCATCCTCCAAAGCACAACCCAACCAAGCCAAGCCGCACTGCTTCTTAACACAGCGCGCCTCCAACCCGGAAGCCAGCCGCACCAATGTGTCGGAGGAAACACCATGTACCTGGCCCCCTTGGGTAGCGCGCACTGCGCCCGGCCCGCCACAGGAGTCGCTGGAGCACAATGAGACAAGGATATCCCTACCGGCCAAACCCTCCCTAACCCGGACGACGCTATGCCAATTGTGCGTCGCCCCACGGACCTCCCGGTCGCGGCAGAGCCTGGGCGCGAACCCAGAGACTCTGGTGGTGCAGCTAGCACTGTGATGCAGTGCCCTAGACCACTGCGCCACCCGGGAGGCCCAGATATTACATTTTGTTTCCAGTTTGTGAAGCATAATGAAGACTTTGTAAATGGATACAGAAGATTAAGGAAATGCAGACAGTTTTAATGAATCTACAGGGGATTCTGTTGTATTTAATGTCTCTCCAGTTTTCCCCCTAAAATGCTGCAGTGATCAGTACCATCAGCTTTTACATTGGAGCCCACGAAAACATAATTCTGGAAATGTCCCTTTGAAACTCAATAATTGCATCCCAAATGGCACCCTGTTCCCTGCATTGTGCACTACTTTTTACCAAAACACTATGGGTCCTTGTCAAAAATAGTGCGCTATCATTAGGAATAGAATGCCATTTGGGACGTACACAATCAATAACTAACGAGCCAGGACATAATATACTATATGTTAATGTAATGAAACAAGGAGAATGATCACCCTAACCCTATAGCCTTATATCCACCCTCATATCTAAATCTCTTTTCTCTTGGGCATTTTCTGTCCCTTGTGCTCATCCAAAGTAAATGCCAACATATTAATCTAAATAAAGAGATTATATTTTCACTTATTGCCTTATTCAGGATTGGTCTCCATGGTGATAGCAGTGTTTCACAGCCATATTTGTTTACATGAGGTCAGTAAGAGACTTTCAATGGGCCTAAATAACCTCTCACTCAACGTCAACAAAACAAAGGAGATGATCGTGGACTTCAGGAAACAGCAGAAGGTGCACGCCCCTATCTACATCAACAGGACCGCAGTGGAGAAGGTGGAAAGCTTTGAGTTCCTTGGCGTACACATCACTGACAAACTGAAATGGACCACCCACACAGACAGTGTGGTGAAGAAGGCGCAACAGAGCCTCTTCAACCTCAGAAGGCTAAAGAAATTTGGCTTGTCACCTAAAACCCTCACACATTTTTACAGAAGCGCAATTGAAAGCATCCTGTCGGGCTGTATCACTGCCTGGTACGGCAACTGCACCGCCCGCAACAGCAAGGCTCTCCAGAGGGTGGTTCAGTCTGCCCAACGCATTACCGGGTGCAAACTATCTGCCTTCCAGGACACCTACAGCACCAACTGTCACAGGATGGCCAAAAAGATCATCAAGGACATCAACAACCCGAGCCACTGCCTGTTCACCCCGCTATCATCAAGGCGGCGAGGTCAGTACAGGTGCATCAAAGCTGGGACCAAGAGACTGAAAAACAGCTTCTATCTCAAGGCCATCAGACTGTTAAACAGCCATCACTAGCCCATTAGAGGCTGCTGCCTATAGGCATAGACAAGGAATCACTGGCCATTTTAAGGAATGGAACACTAGTCACTTTAATAATGTTTACATATATGGCATTACTCATCTCATATGTACAGTTGAAGTCAAAAGTTTACATACACCTTAGCCAAATACATTTAATCTCAGTTTTTCACAATTCCTGACATTTAATCAGAGTAAAAATTCCCTGTCTTAGGTCAGTTAGGATCACCACTTTATTTTAAGAATGTGACATGTCAGAATAATAGTAGAGAGAATTATTTATTTCAGCTTTTATTTCTTTCATCACATTCCCAGTGGGTCGGAAGTTTACATACACTCAATTAGTATTTGGTAGCATTCCCTTTAAATTGTTTAACTTGGGTCAAACGTTTCGGTTAGCCTTCCACAAGCTTCCCACAATAATTTGGGTGAATTTTGGCCCGTTCCTCCTGACAGAGCTGGTGTAACTGAGTCAGGTTTGTAGGCCTCCTTACTCGCACACGCTATTTCAGTTCTGCCCACACATTTTCTATAGGACTCACGTCCGTGGCCATGAGGTGCTTTGAAAGGTTGGTAATGGCTCACATCAACACCATTATCCCAGAAACCCTAGACCCACTCCAATTTGCATACCGCCCAAACAGATCCACAGATGATGCAATCTCTATTGCACTCCACACTGCCCTTTTCCCACCTGGACAAAGGGAACACTTATGTGAGAATGCTATTCATTGACTACAGCTCAGCGTTCAACACCATAGTACCCTCAAAGCTCATCACTAAGCTAAGGATCCTGGGACTAAACACCTCCCTCTGCAACT
The DNA here is from genome assembly GCF_016432855.1 of Salvelinus namaycush. Lineage (NCBI taxonomy): Eukaryota > Metazoa > Chordata > Actinopteri > Salmoniformes > Salmonidae > Salvelinus > Salvelinus namaycush. The sequence goes on along the minus strand of NC_052325.1, from coordinate 27,727,215 downwards.
GGATCCTGGACTTCCTGACGGCCGCTCCCAGGTGGTGAGGGTAGACCGCAACACATCTGCCACGCTGATCCTCAACACTGGAGCTCCCCAAGGGTGCGTGCTCAGTCCCCTCCTGTACTCCCTGTTCACCCACGACTGCATGGCCAGGCACGACTCCAACACCATCATTAAGTTTGCAGACTACACAACAGTGGTAGGCCTGATCACCGACAACGACGAGACAGCCTATAGGAAGGAGGTCAGAGACCTGGCTGGGTGGTGCCAGAATAACAACCTATCCCTCAACGTAACCAAGACTAAGGAGATGATAGTGGAGTAGGTTGAGAGCTTCAAGTTCCTTGGTGTCCACATCAACAACAAACTAGAATGGTCCAAACACACCAAGACAGTCGTGAAGAGGGCACGACTAAGCCTATTCCCCCTCAGGAAACTAAAAAGATTTGGCATGGGTCCTGAGATCCTCAAAAGGTTCTACAGCTGCAACATCGAGAGCATCCTGACTGGTTGCATCACTGCCTGGTACGGCAATTGCTCAGCCTCTGACCGCAAGGCAATACAGAGGGTAGTGCGTACAGCCCAGTACATCACCGGGCTAAGCTGCCTGCTATTCAGGACCTCTACAACAGTCGGTGTCAGAGGAAGACCCTAAAAATTGTCAAAGACCCCAGCCACCCCAGTCATAGACTGTTCTCTCTACTACCGCATGGCAAGCGGTACCGGAGTGCCAAGTCTAGGACAAAAAGGCTTCTCAACAGTTTTTAAACCCCAAGCCAATTGTGGTACAATTGCAGTGTAGCCTAGTGGTTAGAGCGTTGTGCTAGTAATCGAAAGGTTGCAAGTTCAAATCCCCGAGCTGACAGGGTACAAATCTGTCGTTCTGCCCCTGAACAAGGCAGTTAACCCACTGTTCCTAGGCTGTCATTGAAAATAAGAATTTGTTCTTAACTGACTTGCCTAGTAAAATAAAGGTTAAAAGAAATACGTGAAATAATCTGTCTGTAAACAATTGTTGGAAAAATGACTTGTGTCATGCACAAAGTAGATGTCCTAACCGACTTGCCAAAACTATAGTTTGTTGACAAGAAATTTGTGGAGTGGATGAAAAACTAGTTTTAATGACACCAACCTAAGTGTATGTCAACTTCCGACTTCAACTGTATATACTTTGTTGTGTTCTATACTATTCTATGGTATCTTAGTCACTTAATGTTTACATATCTGGCATTACTCATCTCATGTGTATATACTGTTTTCTATACTATTCTACTGTATCTTAGTCACTTAATGTTTACATATCTGGCATTACTCATCTCATGTGTATATACTGTTTTCTATACTATTCTACTGTATCTTAGTCCGTTCCGCTCTGATATCTCTCGTCCATATGTATATAGTCTTAATTCATTCCTACTTAGATTTGTGTGTATTGGGTATATGTTGTGTAATTTGTTAGATATTACTTGGTAGATATTACTGCACTGTCGGAGCTAGAAGCACAAACATTTCGCTACACCCGCAATAACATCTGCTAATCACGTGTATGTGACCAATAAAATTGTATTTTATTTGATGAGGCTAAGCTAGATGAGGCTCTGCCATATTGTTTTCATCTGTCTGTCCGCTTCATCCAGATCTTCTATCACAGAACGGCTGGGGGATAGGGGTTGTGTACTGGACTTGACTGTCATGATACCAACTTTAAATTAGCAGTTATACTTTTTCTTTACAAGTTCTGAGCATATCACAGTCCTGAAGGGTAAAATGTAAATCACCTTGTATCATTTTTACTGCCGTTGGAGATAAACATGCAGACAGTTATACTGTCATACTGTCTGTAGGTACTTAGAAAGCCATTTAACTAAAAGATGTGTTATAACCATGTACGCCCACACAGTGCTTTCTCTGCTAACCATCAACTTCCTGTCCTGACGATGATTGTTTTCCCTGAGCTCTGACATCAAGGCTGTGTGTCTGTCAGTGCATTACTGGGTCACTAAAGCTTGACGACAAATGTTTATAGAAGTCAAATCATGTTCATTATTGGCCATTCACTGGTCTGGCAGGTATCTGTCGTTGTATCACAAAGAGGATTGAAAGCAGAGTTAATTAGAGCAGATTTAATGCCTTTGCCCCTTAATGCCTCTTGCGTGGATGGAAACTGTGTGTGTGTGTGTGTGTATGTGTGTGTGTGTGCTCTGTATCAGATGTACACTGATGACATGCTCTGGCTTTATGCAGGGGGTTGAAAGGAAGGATGTGGATGTGGCCTTGAGCAGCACACTGTAACATAACCTACAGTATATAGGCTAACATACAGTACTGTCACGATCGTCGTAACTTTGTATAGAGGACCAAGGCGCAGCGTGATAGAAAGACATCTTCTTTTTATTTAGAAGACGAACAAACGAACAAAAACAACAAACAGACGACCGTGAAGCTATTCAAACAAATAGTGCTGACACTAAACACTACACATAGACAATTACCCACAAAAGCCTACTGCCTATGGCTGCCCTAAATATGGCTCCCAATCAGAGACAATGAATGACAGCTGTCTCTGATTGAGAACCATTCAGGCAACCATAGACTTACCTAGACACCTACACTCAACACAAACCCATACACTCTCCCAAAACCCCCTATACCATACAACCACCCCAGACGAGACAACTATACACAAACATCCCCCCTGTCACATCCTGACCTAACCAAAATATTACAGAAAACAAAGATAACTAAGGCCAGGGCGTGACAAGTACGTACGATTCTATACATCCAATACCCATTTCTGCTTATGTTTATTGACACGTGCCCTCTCCGAGGGAGATTGACATTCACACATTTATTAGTGTGCACTGTTGAAGGGAGCTTAGCTTCCTACGGCTAATTTGTTATTCATAAATAATACATTCATTCTTTAGGATTATGGCAATGGTCTTTCTGCATAATAATATTATTGCAGGAGAAATTAGTCTTACATAGCCCTAGAACTTACTGAGCTATGTTCTCTTCTGTAGAATTCTGCCCAAAGACAATAAGGCAGAAAGACGTGGGATGCTTTTGTGATGCTGAATGGAAGTAAATGTTATGTATTTGGTATACGGTTGTCCTTCAGCGCTTCAGGGAAGAAAAACAGTTTGTTTCAAAGAAAAAACTACTTCAAGCTTTAGAATAAGCTCCCCTGAAACCAATACATAAAAAGTATATAAAAAAATAATAAGCTCCCCTGTCTCTCGGCATCAGGTCCATTCTTCTCTGTTCTTGTGTTCTTTTTTTTTTACAACAGTCAAGTCATCACCCTCTGTACTAAGAAGCCATTTGTGTAACAAGAAAATGTGTGTTACCACGGCAACCCATCTTATCAATCACAAAGCAGGGAGCAAATACAAAGAATAATGTTTGATTGATTTGCTCAGGGTGAATGTTCATGTTTACCGTTATTGACGGTTTATGTTGTTGTTTTCCAGTTATTTAAATATCTTCGAATGAAAATCAGTTCAAACAGTCAAAACATCATTTCTGATTACAACAAAACATCTGGAAAAGGCACTGCCTTCTGAAGGCACTCTATACACTTGCCCCTCATCCCCACCCTTCCCCAATACACGTGTAAATGTTGGATTATAAATTGTGCCTTCCTGTATTATACTTATGCAAAAAATATACAGTATATTCTACTGCCGTTTACTTTATGTTCGTATTCTTATCTTTTATTATTTATTATTGTTGTTGCATTGTCAAGAAGGAACCTGCAAGTAATCATTTAGTTGGACGATGTTTGCCATGCGTATCCCGTACATACAACTAAAAAAACGTGAAACTTTTGCTGATCTCTCCTCTTCGTTATTGAAAACTATAGGCTACACTGTTACGGAGTGTCAAGTGTAAACACTTTACCTAGCAGCCAACCTGCTTGCACCAATCCCTGGTAATTACAGTTAAATACTGTGGAAAAACAAACCCCTCCCCTCAATGAATTTCATTAATTAATTGAATTCATTCCGATTACAGTAGCATTTACTTTTTTACAGTATAATAGAGTCAATTTAAAGTATTGTACTGTGTGTCATGATACCGTATTTATATTACAGTTGGTGTACTGTAATATGAAATACAGAATTTTACTTGCCAACGAGCTGCCTGTAAGCTACTGTCAAATTCACAGTAACCCTGTTACACTGTACTCTGTGATTTAGGCCTATACCCTGTGAATAATTTTGCATGCTTACATTGCATTATAACACTGTCATAGTACACTAGGTCTATACCTGCAAGCTGTAAGTAAAGTGTTACCTTATTATATATTGTGGATTGTGTAATCTTGCACATGATATAGGCTAATTCTTGGGCAAGACATGTGTGACTATCATGAGAAGCTCTCTTTTTCCACTCCAGATTCATTTAATAGAGGAAATGTGCTTCTGCTTGGCGTGCCATGCTAATCTGAAAACAATTGAGTTGTTCCTCGTGTTGCTATCTCCTGTTCTGTAATTATATGAAGACAAAGCAAGCAGACCTCAATGATATGATTAGGATTATTCTGTTCTGAGAGACCTGCACGGTGCAGTGTGCACCCTTGAAATGAATTCTAGGTAGAGAAGTGACGTGGTGAAATGGAGAAATGTGTTAATTCATTGCAGTGGTATTGCTGTTCCAGTGAGACTATTTCTCAGTGGGATAATAGCTATAGTACAATCATATATGTTAATCACAAAGAGGTAGCCCTTTTCTCTGTTGGACCTTGTTTATCTCCAGCTTCTGCCATTATTTTTAATGATTAAAGGCACGTGTAGAGTACTGACCTTTAGCACCTGTATCTCTCCATTCTTATCTTCCCTCTCTTTCTTTTCTTCCCTCTTTCTCTATATTTTATTCTTCCCTCTGTCGCACTAATCAGCCATGGTGCCTGTTTTGCTTCACAAACAATCGGGACATTTTGATCAGATCAGAGCTCTCCATTCCTTCCTTCCTGCAGCGAAAGCCAGAGTGACAGTAGTGGAATGGGGGGGTGAGATGTAACAGCCTCAGCAGCAGGACAATATACTGTAAGAGGAGGCACTGAGAGGAGTCAGAATGGAAGATGCTGCTACCGATCTGCTTTAGTTCATTGCTACTGCACCTTAGTGATAATAAAGGAACCAACCGCAGCAAGCTCTAGGACTTGGAACTATTATACAGCTGCCGATGCTCTGCTTCCCTGGCTGCCTCAGCTGTTTGTAGTTCTCTCAGCGAGGCGCACTGAAAGATTTCTAGCTGGGCTTGATAATTATGCCATAAGCAGCTGACGCTAATTGAACATCTCTAGCATCTCTCAATGGAACTGCCTGCACAAACGGAGCGCCTGTAATGTGAGAGCCGTAGAGGATACTGCTGTTACAGCTTGTGATGCGCATCTACTGGCCACATCACGTTACATTGGATCTTGATGTGAGGAAATGCAACTGAACTCCTCTTGGTGAGAGAGGAATCTCTGCCTCTGCTTCTGTGTGGTGGAGCCCCTCACCATAGTCTGAATGCTCTGAACGCTCTGTGATCGCAGGATTTGGTGGTGCTGACTCTGTCGTGTCTGATACCATCTGCTACTTCTGCGTTTCCGTACCGCACCAACCCCCTCTGTCTGTCAAAGGAACGCTACCCACCTACCGACCTGCACCGATGTCGTGGATGGATGGAGCGTTGCGCAGGAGTAAGGGTTTTATAAAGCAGCGGCACCATCAGTGTACACAGAGCAGTAAAACCGCATGGTGAGAGAGTGATCAGAGAGGTGCAAGAGAGAGAGACAGACAGAGAGAGAGAGAGAGAGAGAGAGAGAGAGAGAGAGAGAGAGAGAGAGAGAGAGAGAGAGAAAGAACCAGAGAGAGAGAGAAACACACAGAGAGAGAAACAGAGAGATAAGTACTAGAGAGAGATGGAGTGAGAGAGAGAGAAATTGAGAGAGAGAGAGAAACAGAGAGAAACAAAGAGAGAGAGGTACTCTAGAGAGAGATTAAACCATTTGACAGTCAGACAGTGAGTGACAGTGTGTAGTGGAGAGTGGTTCCTTCCTGCCTGCCTGACAGAGCTGCAGTGTGTGAAGCCGCTGTCTCTCTCTCTGCTCTGATACACTAATAGGTTAATGAGACAAGTAGTGCAGGAGCTGTAAAGAGGAGAGAAGAGACAAGACTCCCGTGACTACAGCACAGGGAGGATGCTCTGAGGACCAGACTGAGGAGTGCTCTGAGGATTCAGGGATTCACACTGCAGAGTGCAGACAGAGAGAGGGCTGCTGTACGTACCTGAGATACCGCAGTTAACCGCTGCACCTTATAACACATTCAGCATGGATGAACTGTGTACATACACAGATAGCATGGACAAAAACTCCCTAAAGTACCCAAAGACTGAGCAGACAGAGAAAATGTGGATGCGACTCAAGGGAATGTAAGTTTTCTCTTTCTTTCATCCCTCCTCTCGTGTTTAACTTCCCCAGCGAGGGACTGACTTAGAGGCTTGATCTGACTTGATCTGTAAGGGTGGTTGAAAGAGTGAGGTGATTTAAAGCTCTTGTGAAACGTTTATTTGTTATCAGAAGTGATGCAGTGTTGAATTATGCCGGTTCTGTCGCGTTTCTACAGTATCTTAGTTTTCCATCACTATACTGTATATTGAAGCACGTTTAATAGTATTCTTATGTGCACATCTTTGTTTTGTAAACAATAGATTAGTGTGTATAAAGCACTATAACTGTAGGTTTGTACATTTCATGATTTCAATGTATGTATGAACAAATGTACCTATCAGTGGAGGCTGCTGAGGGGAGGACAGCTCATAATAATGGCTGAAACGGTGCAAATGGAATGGCATCAAACCATCCGCTCCAGTCATTACCAAGAGCCCGTCCTCCCCGATTAAGGTGCCAACAACCTCCTGTGGTATGCAGGTACGTACATACCTTAGGATATGCGCATATAAGTGTATACGTAAAGCAGATATGTAAGGTAGGTAAGTTGGTAGTCAGGTAGGCACATGCACTTGTATTTACCTACTGTTTTTACAGTAAATTAATGAATTAATTCATCAATTCATCAATGAATTAATGATTGAATGAATGGAAGTTATAATGGTATAATATGTGTTCTTTTGCAGTTCTGTTTTTACCGTCTAATCAATATGTTACCACAACAAATTGATCAAGCTAAATACAGCTGGCAGCATGATTAGACTAATATGCTATTACATAATATATAATTTCACAGCTTGCAACAAATGAATGGATCAATTATGTAGCTGTTAAACTTTTTTATATATATATATATTATTATTATTATTTTTTTTAAATTTTTTTTTATTATTATTATTATTATTTTTTTTTTTTCAAGGGGTGGATCAGCTTAATATTGCGGAAAGAATGTTGCTTCCAATGTAATTGTCTGCATCATTTCCAATCCCCCATATTTTTTTGGGTAAATATATATATCCATTCACGTATGCATACATATACACATATATACATACACATACCTACATAGACATACATACTTTTTTAAAGAGTATACCTTTATTATTATTCCCCGCAAACCCTACCACCGATCCCCCAATTGGAGTAAACTGATAAACATTTCTGTTTTTACCTTCAATTTATACATCTTATACACATTTTACAGACACAGTCTACTTTATAATAGTTCTCTCTTGTTTGTTCTTAGTCCTTCCTCTATTTCTGTTGTCCATCCAGTTTGATTTCCACTTGTAACTGTGCTATTTCACAATAGCTCCGCACCTATACACATTTCACAGATCCCGTATGCCCTACATTGTTTATCTTGTTATTAGTCCCACCCTTCAGCTCCACTCAACCTTTCCCATCTATCTTCCAACATCATCCATTTCGGATTTTTATTTGCCATATATTTTTCAACTGTGCTGTGATGCTTCACAAAAGATTTGAATCTTCCTATTCTCATAGCTTCCACGGATTGTAAATTAAAAATAAACATTTTTGCTAAAATAATTATTATATTATTGATTGATTGACTATGGCTTTTCAAATCCCCCAGTATTGCTATCTGTAGCGTTAGTTCTACGCAAATAGTAGCTGTTAAACTTGTATCTGACAAACATGTATCTCAGTAGAAGCAAACTGTTTATCTCTGAAGCTTGTCTAAACCCATTATGTATTCAATAGTTCATTATAACGTGCAGTCACGCTCTATATACATGTTTGCGCCTACACACACTCTACTGCTGAAATCCCTGATCACATAGTCCTCAGTCACACCCTGTCCCCTGAGCATCTCCACCCGCGCACGCGCACACACACACACACACACACACACACACACACACACACACACACACACACACACACACACACACACACACACACACACACACACACACACACACACACACACACACACACACACACACACACACACACACACACTCACACACTGTTCCTCTACCAATCTGAAGTGTGGGACAAGTTCTCGCAATGTAATGCCCTGAATACCTGTGGCTCGCTGGTGCAGGAGACAGACAGGTGTGTTGCTATGGAGCAGAGGAGAGCAGAGGAGTAGTGCTGACTCTGTCGTGTCTGAGAGAGAAACGGAGGAGAGAGGAGAGGAGGGGAGAGAAGAGGAGAGGAAGGGAAAGAGAAGAAGAGAAGAGAGGATAGGATAGGAGGAGGAGAGGAGATGAAAGGGAAGGAAAGGAGGGGAGAGGAGAGGAGAGGAGGAGAGAGGGGAGTAGAAGAGAGGACAGAAGACGCAAAGGAGAGAAGAAAAGAGCAGAGGATGGAAGAGGAGAGGAAGGGAGGAGAGGGGAGAAGGAGAGTAGAGTAGAGGAGAACAGAGGTTAGAGTAGAGCAGAGCAGATATCTGTCTATCATTTTTAGGCGGGCTGATCTAAGTCAGCACACTGGCTGTTTCTGGATGGTTAGCTGGCTGATCTCAGAGATTAAAAACATTGTAATCACCTCAGCTCACAAAGAGCAGCACGCAACACACACACACACACACACACACACACACACACACACACACACACACACACACACACACACACACACACACACACACACACACACACACACACACACACACACACACACACAAACACAGTATTTAATCAAATCAAATCAAATGTATTTATAAAGCCCTTTTTACATTTAGTCAGGCTTCTCCACTGAGCACTGCAATAATATGGTGTCACACTGAGCCTCTGTTTACAGTGCATTCGGAAAGTACTCAGGCCCCTTCCATTTTTCCACATTTTGTTACGTTACAGCCTTATTCTAAAATGTATTAAATAAAAAAAGTCTTCATCAATCTACACACAATACCCCATAATGACAAAGCGAAACAGAAATACCGTACCTTATCTACATAAGTATTCAGACCCGTTCCTATGAGACTCGAAATTGAGCTCAGGTGCATTCTGTTTCCATTGATCATTCTTGAGATGTTTCTACAACTTGACTGGAGTCCAAATTCAATTGATTGGACATGATTTGGAAAGGCACACACCTGTCTATACAAGGTCCCACAGTTGACAGTGCATGTCAGAGCAAAAACCAAGCCATGAGGTAGAAGGAATTGTCCGTAGAGCTCCGAGACAGGATTGTGTCGATGCACAGATCTGGGGAAGGGTACCAAAACATGTCAGTGGCCTCCATCATTCTTAAATGGAAGAAGTTTTGAACCACCAAGACTCTTCGGGGGAGAAGGGCCTTGGTCAGCGAGGTGACCAAGAACCCAATGGTCACTCTGACAGAGCTCCAGAGTTCCTCTGTGGTGATGGGAGAACCTTCCAGAAGGACAATGGCCTTCATGGTAGAGTTGTCAGACGGAAGCCACTCCTCAGTAAAAGGCACAAGACAGTCCGTCTGGAGTTTGCCAAAAGGCACCTAAAATACTCTCAGATCATGAGAAACAAGATTCTCTGGTCTGAAGAAACCAATATTGAACTCTTTGGGCCTGAATGCCAAGTATTCACGTCTGGAAGAAACCTTGCACCATCCCTACAGTGAAGCATGGTGGTGGCAGCATCATGTTGTGTGGATGGTTTTCAGTGGTAGGGACTGGGAGACTAGTCAGGATCGAGGGAAAGATGAACAGAGCAAAATACAGAGAGATCCTTGATGATAACCTGCTCCAGAGCGCAGGGGGACATACAGGCAGACATACAGGCAGACATACAGGGGGGCATACAGGGGGACATACAGGGTCACATACAGGCAGATATACAGGGGGACATACAGGTGGACATACAGGGGGACATACAGGCAGACATAGAGGGGGACATACAGGGGGACATACAGGGTCACATACAGGGGGACATATAGGCAGACATACAGGGGGACATACAGGGAGACATTCAGGGTCACATACACGGTCACATACAGGGGAACATAGAGGGTCACATACAGGGGGACATACAGGCAGACATACAGGGGGACATACAGGCAGACATACAGTGGGACATGCAGGCGGACATACAGGGGAACATGCAGGCAGACATACAGGGTCACATACAGGGGGACATACAGGCAGACATACAGGGGGACATACAGGCGGACATACAGGGGGAAATACAGGCAGACATACAGGCGGACATACAGGGGAACATACAGGCAGACATACAGGTGGACATACAGGGGGACATACAGGGTCACATACAGGAGGACATACAGGCAGACATACAGGGGGACATACAGGCAGACATACAGGGTCACATACAGGGGGACTTACAGGCAGACATACAGGGGGACATACAGGCAGACACACAGGGGGACATACAGGAAGACACACAGGGGGACATACAGGGAGACATACAGGCAGACACACAGGGGGACATACAGGAAGACATACAGGGGGACATACAGGAAGACATACAGGGGGACATACAGGCAGACATACAGGGGGACATACAGGAAGACATACAAGGGGACATACAGGCAGACATACAGGGGGACATACAGGAAGACATACAGGGGGACATACAGGAAGACATACAGGGGGACATACAGGGAGACATACAGGGTCACATACAGGGGGACATACAGGCAGTGGTGTTATCTGCTTCATGGCCCACGTGCCATCAGGCAACTCCACCAGCTCCATCCCAGGGCTTGAGTTTGACGGGGGTGTCGCCATATAAGTTTAACCTCTGCCCTCCGTCAGAGGAACATCTGCTGATAGTCTACCCGCACCCGTTATTTCCTCTCTGCCTTTGACTGGTTTTTGCTGCTCTCTAGCTGCTTGTGGTTGAGCACTCTTCCTGTTCTTCTTCCGCTTCTTCTTCATCTTTCTTGTTTCAGTGTTACCAGAATTCTGTTTGGGGACTGGAGGAGTCATCAGGTCATATCAACTCGGTTCATTCACAACAACATACAGGGGGACATACAGGGCCACATTTGTCAATATAGCAGTCCAGGAGGAAATCATTTACAAAATGATTATGCAAAATTTGAGTGATTTAGTTCTTATCTCCTAACTTCTCGTTAAAGATGGTTTAAAGTTTTTTAAGTAAAATGAGACAAACACATTTTGTGTGATGCATCATTTACTGCTGATGATTGCTGTGAGTGTAATAATTCCTCTCCCAACATTCCTCCTCTTCACTGGATCTTCACACCAGATGAAACGTGTTGGTGTGTGTGTGTTCTTGTTGGTGTGTGTGTGCTCTTGTTGGTGTGTGTGTGTGTGTGTTCTTGTTGGTGTGTGTGTGTGTGTGTGTGTGTGAGAGAGAGAGAGAGAGTCCTCCCCTACCCTACAGTTAGAAGGAGACTGACTGGAGAGAAGAGGGAAAACAGGAAAAAGAGCTCCTTCATAACTAGTCTGAATCCCCCAGACAATACTGCTCCATAGCAGAAACACACTCATTATTTCTTTCTAGGTCAGTGCCTCTCAAATAGAGTTCTGCTAAATTAACTACATTTCCCAGAATGCACTAGTTTAACACTAAAGTTGACCTCAAGGCCTTCAAAAAGAAGCCAAAGAAATGCAATGGTTGGTGGAAATATAATTGGCTATCCTAAACACTAAGGTGGTATCTGGAAGTGTGACCTGTCATATTCAATTAAATGTTCTATCACTGAGTGGAATTTCTTTGATTTGCACTGAATTAAATTCTACTTCCTGTAACTAAAACTCAAATTCAAATTCTACATCCTGTAGGGTGTAACCAATTCAATTTCAATGAGTTGAATGGGAGTCAATTAAAAAATTCTGAATTGAGCCCAACCCTGCTATTTAGTGCACTACATTTGACTGAAAATCTTTGGTCAAAAGTGCACTATAGGAATAAGGGAATAGGGTGCCATTTGGGCTGCAGCTCTATCTCAGAGCGATGGTGTACTTTGTATGGCCTATTCATCTAATGTACACTCCTCATCTTGTTTTTCAGGCAGAAGTACAAAAACACGTCTCAAAGGTACGTCCCATGGTGTCTGTCTGTCTACTGTCTCTCTACTTTATCAAACATGCCCACATGCTATATAATGATACCAACTCTTCTTATCTTATGCATACAGTCATTAGCCTACAAATGTATAACACAAAGCATTGGTAGATGTTGCCTTAGATCAATCTTTCAACAAACAATGTGTTAGCACTGAATTGTCATACGTAAACAGAATTTATTTGACAGTAAAATATCTATAGGATGAAGCGTATGAGGCTATTGTTGTAGCTTTACTGTACGTGGGGTTTAATACTTTATTCATACTAAACAGTACTGTGTGGGTTTAAATACTTTATTCATACTATACTTTACTGTGTGGGTTTAGAGAGTCTTGTTACTAGGGTTGCAAAATTACAGGAATTCCCGGTTGGAGGAACCTGGAACTTCTGCTTATTCCCTCCTGATTCCGGGAATCCCCCAACTGGTATTTCAGGAAAACCAGGGAATTTATTGAAAGTTCCCGGAATTTTGCAACACTACTTGATACATCCCTTTCCTATAGTATGGATGAACTCTGCTGGGCTCAGTGGCTCTCACAAAGAGCACATTCAGATAATGTTAAGTTGGATGAAGTGGCCTTCACACACACACACAAACACAAACAGAGGGAGACACGCAGGCACACACACACTTCCCAGCTGCATTATGCATTCTCCTGTTGAACGCTTGCATTTATGTAACACGCTCACAGAGAGGTGCTCTTCTACAATGGCCCTTGTCGGAGACAGTCAGGCCCTCAGCACAGCTCCGTCTGTCTGTCTGTCTTTTTCTGAGATGTAAGGGCGGGTGTGGGTTGTGAAGTGTGGAGAAATATAATGATACAGAACTCTGCATTAGTATTCCACTGCAGTACGTAGAGCCAGGTGCAACAGAACTGAACTGTAAAGATGTAGTTATACAGTATTCAACAGAACTGAACTGTGGAGATGTGGTTATACAGTATTCAACAGAACTAAACTGTTTGAGATGTGGTTATACAGTATTCAACAGAACTGAACTGTGGAGATGTGGTTATACAGTATTCAACAGAACTAAACAGTAGAGATGTGGTTATACAGTATTCAACAGAACTAAACAGTAGAGGTGTGGTTATACAGTATTCAACAGAACTAAACAGTAGAGGTGTGGTTATACAGTATTCAACAGAACTAAACAGTAGAGGTGTGGTTATACAGTATTCAACAGAACTGAACTGTGGAGATGTGGTTATACAGTATTCAACAGAACTGAACTGTGGAGATGTGGTTATACAGTATTCAACAGAACTGAACTGTAAAGATGTAGTTATACAGTATTCAACAGAACTGAACTGTGGAGATGTGGTTATACAGTATTCAACAGAACTAAACAGTAGAGGTGTGGTTATACAGTATTCAACAGAATTAAACTGTTTGAGATGTGGTTATACAGTATTCAACAGAACTGAACTGTGGAGATGTGGTTATACAGTATTCAACAGAACTGAACTGTGGAGATGTGGTTATACAGTATTCAACAGAACTAAACTGTTTGAGATGTGGTTATACAGTATTCAACAGAACTGAACTGTGGAGATGTGGTTATACAGTATTCAACAGAATTAAACTGTTTGAGATGTGGTTATACAGTATTCAACAGAACTAAACTGTTTGAGATGTGGTTATACAGTATTCAACAGAACTGAACTGTGGAGATGTGGTTATACAGTATTCAACAGAACTAAACTGTTTGAGATGTGGTTATACAGTATTCAACAGAACTGAACTGTTTGAGATGTGGTTATACAGTATTCAACAGAACTAAACTGTTTGAGATGTGGTTATACAGTATTCAACAGAACTGAACTGTGGAGATGTGGTTATACAGTATTCAACAGAACTGAACTGTGGAGATGTGGTTATACAGTATTCAACAGAACTGAACTGTGGAGATGTGGTTATACAGTATTCAACATAACTAAACTGTTTGAGATGTGGTTATACAGTATTCAACAGAACTAAACAGTAGAGATGTGGTTATACAGTATTCAACAGAACTAAACAGTAGAGATGTGGTTATACAGTATTCAACAGAACTAAACAGTAGAGATGTGGTTATACAGTATTCAACAGAACTAAACTGTAGAGATGTGGTTATACAGTATTCAACAGAACTAAACTGTAGAGATGTGGTTATACAGTATTCAACAGAACTAAACTGTAGAGATGTGGTTATACAGTATTCAACAGAACTGAACTGTTTGAGATGTGGTTATACAGTATTCAACAGAACTGTAGCTATGTGGTTAGAGGGTGACGGAAAAATCTGTGCACCAGAACAAAGTTCCTCGTTAGTCGTCGCATCCCACAGTGCATTGACAGACGGTGCGATACATCCTGTGTTAATTGCATCTCTCCACGAGAGATTAGAGGGTACAGTATTTGGCCAATGAGTCAGGGAGCAGTCGCTTAAGGGAATTGTTGTGAACTGTGTAGTTGCACAGATCGCATGGATTTATTGTCCATTCTCTGCTGGGTTAAAACAGGGTTCAGTGATTGATAAACCATCATTCTGACACCTTTTCATGAATAGATAATGTTACTTAATGGTTTTGATTGAAACAGTTTTTGAAGCAATAATGACTTTGAAATATTGAATCATATTTAGAGTCATTTCAGATGGCCCATAGAGTTCTCTCCACTAGAGGTACCTGATGAACTATCCCACTCAATCCACTCAATGTGACATCAACAGGGGATACTATACAGTATGTTCAAAATGTGTTCACTTCAATCAATCAATTGGAATTAAAAACCCAAAATTCTGGAAAGTGCCGTTCAGATTTAGCTTTGAGGATGCCATAGCTAAAATGGGCCATCTGTTTACTGAAGCTCTATCTACTGTTAGAGCGTAATAGCTTTTCATCAGGCATCAATGATATGAGCAGAACAGATATGAGTCAAGCTGTGACTTCAAGAGCCAACTGTCAGTCAAGCTGTCTCAGTAAAAGTGTGAAGAGATGATGTATTCATAGTACATGCAGCTTGTCTCCAGAGTGAGCAGAGGCCAGATACATAATGCATAGTGCAGACCTACAGATGTAGGATCTTAATTTAGTCACTCTTTTGTTGCTGATAATTTTCCTGCACCGCAGGAAATGCAGATGAGCTTTGTGATTTACATAAATTCATTGAAAACCCACACTAAACTAGGGCTGGGCGATAAATCATTATCAATAATTATAGAGGTAATTACTTCCCTCAATAACGATATAAAAACGTTTAGATTAATTTTCGATAATGTCGATATAGAATAATTAGGTCCAGCAGTCATTTTCACCTCTGACGCAGCAGGAACGTGCTGAGAAGTGACAATATGCATGTGGAGAGGTATACGCCCACTAAAACCACTTAGCACCCCGAGTGATGGAGTAGCCACTATTAACCACGTAAAATGAGTGATGTGGGTGAAAACAGTGGCAGTGATAGCCATGGAGACGGAGAATAAATTATTGATAAAAAGGGTTAAACTGTTTCAGTAATTTGGAAGTGGTTTGGCGTTTTGAAGTCCGACAAAGAGCAGAGCAATGTTCGGTGCAAATTGTTCCGTAGACAGGTGGCTACGAAGTCTGGTAATACGACAAACCTTTTTCAACATCTGAAGCTAAATCACTCTTTGAAACATGCAGGAAGTTTGAGTTTGCGCCACGGTATTGATAAATGCCCCTCAAGCACCAGCCAATCTAGGGATGTTTGCCTGAAGCAGTCAACACTGACAGCGTTTATTCCCTACAGCTAACATCGAAAAGACAAAGACATCACAAAAGACATCACACATTGCTAAGGACATGCTGCCAATTATCACAGTCGAAAAGGAACGTTTCAAGAAGCTTATCCCTGGCCGCAAACATGGAACAATTTTCCTTCAAGTATAATTTTAAGTGTGGCTCACATAATAAAAAAAATGTAACCTTTATTTAACTAGGCACGTCAGTTAAGAGCAACTTCTTATTTACAATGACGGCCTATCGAGGAACAGTGGGTTAACTGCCTTGTTCAGGGGTAGAATGACAGATTTCTACCTTGTCAGCTCAGGGATTCGATCTAGCAACCTTTCGGTATACATATCGTGATAATTTATTTGCCATATCGCCCAGCCCTACACTAAACACACAGTTATACTAAGAGTATTGCACTTTTCATGTAGCCTACTTTTGGCCAGCTAATAGCCAAACCACCAATCAAGCAAAATTATGGACAACATTTTTAAATCAGGTTGTTGCAGGATTTGTTGGCTGTGACAATAATCAAATCAAATCAAATGTTATTTGTCACATGCGCCGAATACAACAGGTACTTACAAGCCCTTAACCAACAATGCTTTAAGAAGTTAAGAAGAAAAATGTGTTAAGTAAAAAATTGCTAAGTAAAAAAATAAAAAATAATAATGGTAACAAATAATTAAACAGCAGCAGTAAAATAACAATAGCGAGGCTATATACAGGGGGTCCCGGTATAGAGTCAATGTGCGGGGGCACCGGTTAGTTGAGGTAATTGAGGTAATATCTACATATAGGTAGAGTTAAAGTGACCATGCATAGGTAATAACATAATAAAAGAGGGGTCTGGGTAGCCATTTGATTAGCTGTTCAGGAGTCTTATGGCTTGGGGGTAGAAGCTGTTAAGAAGCCTTTTGGGCCTAGACTTGGCCCCCGGTACTGCTTGCTGTGCGGTAACAGAGAGAACAGTTTATGACTAGGGTGGTTGGGCTTTGACAATTTTTAGGGCCTTGCTCTGACACCGCCTACCGCCTAGTATAGAGGTCCTGGATGTCGGGAAGCTTGGCCCCGGTGATGTACTGGGCCGTACGCACTACCCTCTGTAGTGCTTTGCGGTCGGAGGCCGAGCAGTTGCCATACCAGGCAGTGATGCAACCAGTCAGAATGCTCTCGATGGTGCAGCTGTAGAACCAATGCAGCTGAATCAATATAGGTCAAATGAAGATCCTACAACTCTACTAAGTACCAGTGTGCAAAGTACTTATGTATTACTTAAATAGTTTTTTCTAGGTATCTCTACTTTACTTTACTATTTATATTTTTAACAACTTTTACTTCACTACATTCCTCAAGAAAATTATGTACTTTTTACTCCATAGATTTTCCCTCACACTCAAAAGTACTCGTTACATTTTAGATGCTTAGCAGGACAGGAAAATGGCCCAATTCACGCACTTATCAAGAAAACATCCTTGGGCATCCCTACTGCCTCTGATTTGGCGTACTCATTAAACATAAAAGCTTCATTTGTAAATGATGTCTGCGTGTTGTAGTGTGCCCCTGGCTATCCGTAAAAATATATATAATAATAATAATTGTGCTGTCTGGTTTGCTTAATTTAATCAATTTGAAATGATTGATACTTTTACTTTTGATACTTAAGTATATTTTTTTAAACCAAATACCTTTTAAACTTTTACTCAAGTAGTATTTTCCTGGATGACTTTCACTTTTACTTGAATCATTTTCTATTAAGGTATCTTTACTTTTTCTCAAGTATGACAATGGTGTACTTTTTCCACCACTGCTAAGTACTTATTTTTTAGTATAAGTATCCTTTAGTAAAGTATCCCTGACTCTGATTTCGCTCTAGCTATACCTTCTGTCAAGTCTGCATCTCTGAACCCTTTGTATTTGTCTAAAAGCATTCAGTGTAAAAGCAATAGTTTACTTGGCCAAATGTTTACACTCAAGCCCTCTCTAACATATTATCATATCCAACACTATTTTAGCCCCTGTTCCTACAGTTTATTTCCAAGGGTGTAAAAGCTTTTGATCCAGCACATAAATCAAGCTGTGCCTCTTACAGTCAACTGTCAGTAAAAAGCATGAAGAGATGATATCATATTGGGCGGCAGCGTAGCCTAGTGGTTAGAGTGTTGGACTAGTAACCAAAAGGTTGCAAGATCAAATCCCTGAGCTGACCAGGTACAAATCTGTCGTTCTGCCCCTGAACAAGGCAGTTAACCCACTGTTCCTAGGCTGTCATTGAAAATAAGAATTTGTTCTTAACTGACTTGCCTATTTAAATAAAGATAAAATTCATTGTACATAGGGTAGATGGCAATAAACTACTTTTCCTTTTAGTATCCCTGGCTTTGACTCCTCTCCATCTATACCTTGTGTCATGCTCAGTAGCTACGGTACGTCTCTGACTCCAATGCTTCTGTTGTGTGCACAGAACCCTGTCCCTGAAGCATCTCCGTCTCATCTATTCTGTAGTGTGCATGTATGCTCAGTGGCTCTGTCTTTCTGTCTTCCTGACCCTCTGTGGTCACTAAAGATCCCATGGCACTTATTGTAAGAGTAGGGGTGTTAACCCTGGTGTCCTGGCTAATTCCCAATCTGACCCTCATACTGTACAATCATGGCCACCTGTTCATGGCCAGCTTAGAATTGGCTCATTCATCCTCTTTCCTCTCCTCTGTAACTACTCCCCAGGTCATTGCTGTAAATGAGAATGTGTTGGTAAAATAAGGGTAAAATAAAACATTTAAAACTCCTTGAACCCTATCCACCCAAATCCAAACCCTTGTTGTGTGTGTGTGTGTGTGTGTGTGTGTGTGTGTGTGTGTGTGTGTGTGTGTGTACTTGCGTGTGCTGTGACTCCAATCGAGCTGTAACCTTCTATTGTGTACATCCCTGACCTAGCAGCAGATTGGTTGATTGATCCACTGTGCTGTGGTGTTTCCTGGCAACTAGCTGTTTTGTTCTCTCTGGGGTTTTTTCTTCATTGTCACACTTGCCAATGATAGGCAGCTCTTAATGAGCAGCCAATCATTGTGATGTGTAGCCATTCTATTCAGGAATGTGGCCTTCATTGCTATAATGTTTAATTGGTTTCTGATAGAGGGCATGTCTTTGAACAACTTGGCATCTGATCAAATATACATATAGTATGTTGTTGGCAGTTTGCCACACCACTGAAAATAGGTCATTCTCGGTCCATAAACATTAGGTCACTAGCGACCTGTCCACATAGGGGGATGTAGAGGACACTTGTTTAGCCATAACTACAAGAATGTCTGAACAATATCTTAGACTAAGATACAACCGGCAGTGAACATTCCGTCCTGGCTTTTGTGGAATTCCATGTCGCTCTCTTGTCATTCCTTTTTCTATTAGAATCCCTTGATGTTGACTGTCTATTCTCAACAGAACTGCCTGTCTGCTCCTCTCTCTCCTCTTGATTAGACCCTGCAGCGCCATGTTTCCTTACAACCAATTCTGCCTTGGAATGAAAGTGTTGGCAATGCAGTTACCAATTCCAATTCCCCACATTCATAGGTCTCACGTACAGTACCTCAGGCTCCCTCTAATGAGTTCGGCAAACAACCAAACATCAAGATTAGGTTTCATATTTTTGAAATAGCTAGGCTATCTGTTCAGCTTATTACCTGTCCATTGACATTTGGCCAACTTGTTGTATAGTATTTAATCTCTCTATCTAAACAGTTCATTGGACACATGTTGGTCTTTTAGCAGCCATTTTATCAGTTCTTTCATATCATTCAGCATGTACTAATAGCTGGAAAGGCATCCCAAGTGAATTTATATTTATCTTAGCATCAACACTTTCGTTATAGTAGATTATAGAGAGACAAATCATTCCATTTCATTGTTGCTATAGCAGCACATATGTATCACTGTCTGGGGCCACGGCTTGAGGTTGACGCACAGTGCTGTGAATGAATGCATAATACAGGGTTTCAGGATGAGAGCACTCGCCGTTGTCACCATTGGAGGTTCACTATATGAATTGTTCATCACTAACAAACACTGAATCCCAGGAATTACAGGATGTGTGTGTACATCAAGTACAAGAGTAAACAATCCACTCAGCATACTACCAAGCCTCCCCTATAGCCCCACAGGCCTGAAAAGCCTCATAGCACCACAGGGCTAACAGGGCTATAACAATCACATGCTAACAGCCGAATGGGATTCCGCCTTTTTTCCATGGCACAGATTGAAATACGGTAAGAGCTAAATGCAGAGCTACAGAGTAGTGAACTGTTTCCTTCCACTCCTGTCAGGGCAAGGAGACCATGACCAGACCAGCCACCAAACCTGGGTTCAAATACTATTTGAAATCATTTCAAATACTGTATTTCAGCTCAATTGAGCTTGCCTGACTTAATGAACCGATAGAATAGTCCTAAAATAACAAACTGTGCCCATCTGGCATTCTAGGCAGGATAGAGCAAACACTTTAAGTATCTGAAATATTTGTAATAGTATTTGAACCAAGGTCTGCCAGGCACTTACAGGAATACTGTCACTAGGAATTTCCCAGGAAGTTAACAGTCATAAAATAGAAGATAAGCAACCTGCTCTGCACTGACTATGTGCTCTGGGCCATGTATGTATGTATGTATGTATGTATGTATGTATGTATGTATGTATGCCTGCCTGCCTGCCTGCCTGCCTGCCTGCCTGCCTGCCTGCCTGCCTGCCTGCCTGCCTGCCTGCCTGCCTGCCGTCTGTCTGTCTGTCTGTCTGTCTGTCTGTCTGTCTGTCTGTCTGTCTGTCTGTCTGTCTGTCTGTCACAGGGAGGAAAGACATTACAAGCTGTTGCACACACACACACACACACACACACACACACACACACACACACACACACACACACACACACACACACACACACACACACACACACACACACACACACACACACAGTTGGACAGCTACACTAGACACATAGTTAGTAATAATTCAGCTACACTAGATACATAGTTAGTAATAATTCAGCTATACTAGACACATAGTTAGTAATAATTCAGCTACACTAGATACATAGTTAGTAATAATTCAGCTACACTAGACACATAGTTAGGAATAATTCAGCTATACTAGACACATAGTTAGGAATAATTCATCTATACTAGACACATAGTTAGTAATAATTCAGCTATACTAGACACATAGTTAGTAATAATTCAGCTATACTAGACACATAGTTAGTAATAATTCAGCTACACTAGACACATAGTTAGTAATAATTCAGCTATACTAGATACATAGTTAGTAATAATGCAGCTATACTAGACACATAGTTAGTAATAATTCAGCTATACTAGACACATAGTTAGTAATAATTCAGCTATACTAGACACATAGTTAGTAATAATTCAGCTATACTAGATACATAGTTAGTAATAATTCAGCTATACTAGACACATAGTTAGTAATAATTCAGCTATACTAGACACATAGTTAGTAATAATTCAGCTACACTAGATACATAGTTAGTAATAATTCAGCTACACTAGACACATAGTTAGGAATAATTCAGCTATACTAGACACATAGTTAGGAATAATTCATCTATACTAGACACATAGTTAGTAATAATTCAGCTATACTAGACACATGGTTAGTAATAATTCAGCTATACTAGACACATAGTTAGTAATAATTCAGCTACACTAGACACATAGTTAGTAATAATTCAGCTATACTAGATACATAGTTAGTAATAATGCAGCTATACTAGACACATAGTTAGTAATAATTCAGCTACACTAGATACATAGTTAGTAATAATTCAGCTACACTAGACACATAGTTAGGAATAATTCAGCTATACTAGACACATAGTTAGGAATAATTCATCTATACTAGACACATAGTTAGTAATAATTCAGCTATACTAGACACATAGTTAGTAATAATTCAGCTATACTAGATACATAGTTAGTAATAATGCAGCTATACTAGACACATAGTTAGTAATAATTCAGCTATACTAGACACATAGTTAGTAATAATTCAGCTATACTAGATACATAGTTAGTAATAATTCAGCTATACTAGACACATAGTTAGTAATAATTCAGCTATACTAGACACATAGTTAGTAATAATTCAGCTACACTAGATACATAGTTAGTAATAATTCAGCTACACTAGACACATAGTTAGGAATAATTCAGCTATACTAGACACATAGTTAGGAATAATTCATCTATACTAGACACATAGTTAGTAATAATTCAGCTATACTAGACACATGGTTAGTAATAATTCAGCTATACTAGACACATAGTTAGTAATAATTCAGCTACACTAGACACATAGTTAGTAATAATTCAGCTATACTAGATACATAGTTAGTAATAATGCAGCTATACTAGACACATAGTTAGTAATAATTCAGCTATACTAGACACATAGTTAGTAATAATTCAGCTATACTAGATACATAGTTAGTAATAATTCAGCTATACTAGACACATAGTTAGTAATAATTCAGCTATACTAGACACATAGTTAGTAATAATTCAGCTATACTAGACACATAGTTAGTAATAATTCAGCTATACTAGACACATAGTTAGTAATAATTCAGCTATACTAGACACATAGTTAGTAATAATTCGGCTATACTAGACACATAGTTAGTAATAATTCAGCTATACTAGACACATAGTTAGTAATAATGCAGCTACACTAGATACATAGTTAGTAATAATTCAGCTACACTAGATACATAGTTAGTAATAATTCAGCTATACTAGACACATAGTTAGTAATAATTCAGCTATACTAGACACATAGTTAGGAATAATTCAGCTACACTAGACACATAGTTAGTAATAATTCAGCTACACTAGACACATAGTGTCACACCCTGGCCTTTGTTATATTGATTTTCTTTATTAGTTTAGTTAGGTCAGGGTGTGACATGGGGGATGTTTGTGTGTTTTGTCTAGTTTAGGGTGTGTGTATTGTTTAGGGGGTTTTGTAGAATGTATGGGGTTGTGTTCAGTGTAGGTGTTTAGGAAAGTCTATGGTTGCCTGGTTTGGTTCTCAATCAGAGACAGCTGTTTATTGTTGTCTCTGATTGGGAGCCATATTTAAGGCAGCCATGGGCTTTAGGTGTTTGTGGGTAATTGTCTATGTCTATGTTGCATGTGTGCACTTAGTTCGTTTTAGCTTCACGATCGTTTGTTTATTTTGTTCGTTTAGTAAGTGTTTGTTTTTCTTCATTAAAAGAAGATGTCTTTCTTTCACGCTGCGCCTTGGTCCACTCATTCGTCTTACAACGATCGTGACAGAATTACCCACCTGCCCAGGACCAAGCAGCGTGATAAGCAGCAACAGGAGCAGCGCATACAGGATTCTTGGACTTGGGAGGAGATACTGGATGGAAAGGGACCTTGGGCACAACCGGGAGAATATCGCCTCCCTCATGAAGAGCTGGAGGCAGCTAAAGCCGAGAGGAGGCGATATGAGGAGGCAGCACGGAAGCAAGGTGTCACGGCGTTCCTCCTCCTCTTCATCCGAAGAGGAGGAGCAGGGATTAAACCAAAATGCAGCGTCTTGAGTTGACATAATTTATTTAAAGAAAAGACGAAAACACGAACTTCACTATAAACTAACAAAACAACAAACGGAGTAGACAGACCTGGACGACGAACTTACATAAACACGAAGAACGCATGAACAGGAAAACTGACTACATAAAAGAACGAACGTACAAACAAACCTAGACAGTCCCGTATGGTGCAACACACACTGACACAGGAAACAACCACCCACAAACAAACAGTGTGAAAACACCTACCTTAATATGACTCTCAATCAGAGGAAATGAAAAACACCTGCCTCTAATTGAGAGCCATATTAGGTCACCCTTTAAACCAACATAGAAACAGAAAACATAGACTGCCCACCCAAACTCACGTCCTGACCAACTAACACATACAAAACTAACAGAAAACAGGTCAGGAACGTGACATAACCCCCCCCCTTAAGGTGCGAACTCCGGGCGCACCAGCACAAAGTCTAGGGGAGGGTCAGGGTGGGCATCTGACCACGGTGGTGGCTCAGGCTCTGGGCGAGGTCCCCACCCCACCATAGTCAATCCCAGCTTACGTCTCTCCCTCAGAATGACCACCCTCTTACTCCACCCACCTAATATACCGGGTAACATCAAAATAAGGGACAGCTCCGGGACAAGGTAGCTCAGGACAGATAGGTAGTTCAGGATAGAGAGGTAGCTCAGGATAGAGAGGTAGCTCAGGATAGAGAGGTAGCTCAGGATAGAGGGGCAACTCCGGACTGAAAGGCAGCTCCGGACAGAGAGACAGCTCTGGACTGAGGGGCAGTTCTGGATACATGGCAGCTCTGGACTGAGGGACAGCTCATGGTTGGCTGACGGCTCTGGACGCTCATGGCTAGCTGACGGCTCTGGACGCTCATGGCTGGCTGACGGCTCTGGACGCTCATGACACGGCGTCTGCCCGTACTCCCGCTCTCCACGGTTAGCCTGGGAAGTGGGCGCAGGTCTCCTACCTGCCCTTGGCCCACTACCTCTTAGCCCCCCCCCAAGAAATTTTTGGGGTTTCTTCACGGGCTTCCGTGCTAGCCACGTACCTTCAAAAATCCGGTTTTGAGCTTCATTCTCCGGTTTCCAGCCACGTCTCTTTGCTGCCTCCTCATACCACCGCTCCTGAGTTCGCGCTGCCTCCATCTCCTCACGAGCGCGGCGATATTCCCCAATGTGCGCCCAGTGTCCTTTTCCCTCTAATACTTCCTCCCAAGTCCATGAGTCCTGATCTCTTGGCCGCTGCTCGAACTTGCGCTGCTTGGTTCTGGATAGGTGGGTGGTTCTGTCACGGCGTTCCTCCTCCTCTTCATCCGAAGAGGAGGAGCAGGGATTAAACCAAAATGCAGCGTCTTGAGTTGACATAATTTATTTAAAGAAAAGACGAAAACACGAACTTCACTATAAACTAACAAAACAACAAACGGAGTAGACAGACCTGGACGGCGAACTTACATAAACACGAAGAACGCATGAACAGGAAAACTGACTACATAAAAGAACGAACGTACAAACAAACCTAGACAGTCCCGTATGGTGCAACACACACTGACACAGGAAACAACCACCCACAAACAAACAGTGTGAAAACACCTACCTTAATATGACTCTCAATCAGAGGAAATGAAAAACACCTGCCTCTAATTGAGAGCCATATTAGGTCACCCTTTAAACCAACATAGAAACAGAAAACATAGACTGCCCACCCAAACTCACGTCCTGACCAACTAACACATACAAAACTAACAGAAAACAGGTCAGGAACGTGACACAAGGCTGGAAGCCCGTGAGTAAAACCCAAAAATTTCTTGGGGGGGGGGGGGGGGGGGCTACAAGGGAGTGTGGCGAAGTCAGGTAGGAGACCTGCGCCAACTCCCTATGCTTACCATGGAGTGCGAGAGTACGGGCAGACACCGTGTTATGCGGTAGAGCGCATGGTGTCTCCTGTACGTGTGCATAGCCCGGTGCGGGTTATTCCACCTCCCCGCACTGGCAGGGCTAGATTGAGTATTGAGCCAGGTGCCATGAAGCCGGCTCAACGCGTCTGGTCTCCAGTGCGTCTCCTCGGGCCGGCATACATGGCACCAGCCTTACGCATGGTGTCCCCGGTTCGCCTACACAGCCCAGTGCGGGTTATTCCACCTCCCCGCATTGGTCGGGCGACGGGGAGCATACAACCAGGTAAGGTTGGGCAGGCTCAGTGCTCAAGGGAGCCAGTACGCCTGCATGGTCCGGTATATCCGGCGCCACCTCCCCGCCCCAGCCCAGTACCACCAGTGCCAACACCACACACCAGGCTTCCAGTGTGTCTCCAGAGCCCTGTTCCTCCTCCACACACTCGCCCTATGGTGCGTGTCTCCAGCCCGGTACCACCAGTTCCGGCACCACGCACCAAGCCTCCTGTGCGTCTCCAGAGTCCTGTGCGTCCTGTTGCTGCTCCCCGCACTAGCCTTGAGGTGCGTGTCCTCAGCCCGGTACCTCTAGTTCCGGTTCCCACCACCAGGCCTACTGTGCGCCTCAGCCGGCCAGAGTCTGCCGTCTGCCCAGTGCCGCCTGCACTGTCCGTCTGCCCAGAGCCGTCAGAGCTGCCCGTCTGTCCAGAGCCGTCAGAGCTGCCCGTCTGTCCCGAGCCGTCAGAGCTGCCCGTCTGTCCCGAGCCGTCAGAGCTGCCCGTCTGTCCCGAGCCGTCAGAGCTGCCCGTCTGTCCCGAGCCGCTAGAGCCGTCCGCCAGACCGGATCAGCCAGAGCCGTCCGTCAGACAGGATCAGCCAGAGCCGTCCGTCAGACAGGATCAGCCAGAGCCGTCCGTCAGACAGGATCAGCCAGAGCCGTCCGCCAGACAGGATCAGCCAGAGCCGTCCGCCAGACAGGATCAGCCAGAGCTGTCCGCCAGACAGGATCAGCCAGAGCCGTCCGCCAGCCATGACCAGCCAGAGCCGTCAGCCAGCCATGACCAGCCAGAGCCGTCAGCCAGCCATGACCAGCCAGAGCCGTCAGCCAGCCATGACCAGCCAGAGCCGTCAGCCAGCCATGACCAGCCAGAGCCGTCAGCCAGCCATGACCAGCCAGAGCCGCCAGCCAGCCAGGATCTGCCAGAGCCGCCAGCCAGCCAGGATCTGCCAGAGCCGCCAGCCAGCCAGCATCTGCCAGAGCCGCCAGCCAGCCAGCATCTGCCAGAGCCGCCAGCCAGCATCTGCCAGAGCCGCCAGCCAGCCAGCATCTGCCAGAGCCGCCAGCCAGCCAGGATCCGCCAGAGCCGTCCGCCAGCCAGGATCCGCCAGAGCCGTCCGCCAGCCAGGATCCGCCAGAGCCGTCCGCCAGCCAGGATCCGCCAGAGCCAGCCAGCCAGGATCCGCCAGAGCCAGCCAGCCAGGATCCGCCAGAGCCAGCCAGCCAGCCAGGATCCGCCAGAGCCAGCCAGCCAGCCAGGATCCGCCAGAGCCAGCCAGCCAGCCAGGATCCGCCAGAGCCGTCAGTCAGCCAGGATCCGCCAGAGCCATCTGCCAGTCATGAGCTGCCCCTCAGTCCGGAGCTGCCCCTCAGTCCGGAGCTGACCCTCAGTCCGGAGCTGCCCCTCAGTCCGGAGCTGCCCCTCAGTCCGGAGCTGCCCCTCCGTCCAGTGGCGCCCTCTGGGATGGTATTCAGTCCGGGACTCGCAGTTCCAGAGGCGCCACCAAAGCGGGTAGTGACTATGGTGGAGGGGGGTCCACGTCCCGCACCCGAGCCGCCGCCATAGGAAGGCCCACCCGGACCCTCCCCTTCTGTGTCAGGTTTTGCGGCCGGAGTCCGCACCTTTGGGGGGGGGGGGGGGGGGTACTGTCACACCCTGGCCTTTGTTATATTGATTTTCTTTATTAGTTTAGTTAGGTCAGGGTGTGACATGGGGGATGTTTGTGTGTTTTGTCTAGTTTAGGGTGTGTGTATTGTTTAGGGGGTTTTGTAGAATGTATGGGGTTGTGTTCAGTGTAGGTGTTTAGGAAAGTCTATGGTTGCCTGGTTTGGTTCTCAATCAGAGACAGCTGTTTATTGTTGTCTCTGATTGGGAGCCATATTTAAGGCAGCCATGGGCTTTAGGTGTTTGTGGGTAATTGTCTATGTCTATGTTGCATGTGTGCACTTAGTTCGTTTTAGCTTCACGATCGTTTGTTTATTTTGTTCGTTTAGTAAGTGTTTGTTTTTCTTCATTAAAAGAAGATGTCTTTCTTTCACGCTGCGCCTTGGTCCACTCATTCGTCTTATAACGATCGTGACACATAGTTAGGAATAATTCAGCTACACTAGATACATAGTTAGTAATAATTCAGCTATACTAGACACATAGTTAGTAATAATTCAGCTATACTAGACACATAGTTAGTAATAATTCAGCTATACTAGACACATAGTTAGTAATAATTCAGCTATATTAGACACATAGTTAGTAATAATTCAGCTACACTAGACACATAGTTAGTAATAATTCAGCTATACTAGACACATAGTTAGTAATAATTCAGCTACACTAGACACATAGTTAGTAATAATTCAGCTACACTAGACACATAGTTAGTAATAATTCAGCTACACTAGACACATAGTTAGTAATAATTCAGCTACACTAGACACATAGTTAGTAATAATTCAGCTACACTAGACACATAGTTAGTAATAATTCAGCTATACTAGACACATAGTTAGTAATAATTCAGCTACACTAGACACATAGTTAGTAATAATTCAGCTATACTAGATACATAGTTAGTAATAATTCAGCTACACTAGATACATAGTTAGTAATAATTCAGCTATACTAGATACATAGTTAGTAATAATTCAGCTACACTAGATACATAGTTAGTAATAATTCAGCTACACTAGACACATAGTTAGTAATAATTCAGCTATACTAGACACATAGTTAGTAATAATTCAGCTACACTAGATACATAGTTAGTGATAATTCAGCTACACTAGATACATAGTTAGTAATAATTCAGCTACACTAGATACATAGTTAGTAATAATTCAGCTACACTAGACACATAGTTAGTAATAATTCAGCTACACTAGACACATAGTTAGTAATAATTCAGCTATACTAGACACATAGTTAGTAATAATTCAGCTACACTAGACACATAGTTAGTAATAATTCAGCTATACTAGACACATAGTTAGTAATAATTCAGCTACACTAGACACATAGTTAGTAATAATTCAGCTACACTAGACACATAGTTAGTAATAATTCAGCTACACTAGACACATAGTTAGTAATAATTCAGCTACACTAGACACATAGTTAGTAATAATTCAGCTATACTAGACACATAGTTAGTAATAATTCAGCTACACTAGACACATAGTTAGTAATAATTCAGCTACACTAGACACATAGTTAGTAATAATTCAGCTATACTAGACACATAGTTAGTAATAATTCAGCTACACTAGACACATAGTTAGTAATAATTCAGCTATACTAGATACATAGTTAGTAATAATTCAGCTACACTAGATACATAGTTAGTAATAATTCAGCTATACTAGATACATAGTTAGTAATAATTCAGCTACACTAGATACATAGTTAGTAATAATTCAGCTACACTAGACACATAGTTAGTAATAATTCAGCTATACTAGACACATAGTTAGTAATAATTCAGCTACACTAGATACATAGTTAGTGATAATTCAGCTACACTAGATACATAGTTAGTAATAATTCAGCTACACTAGATACATAGTTAGTAATAATTCAGCTACACTAGACACATAGTTAGTAATAATTCAGCTACACTAGACACATAGTTAGTAATAATTCAGCTATACTAGACACATAGTTAGTAATAATTCAGCTACACTAGACACATAGTTAGTAATAATTCAGCTATACTAGACACATAGTTAGTAATAATTCAGCTACACTAGACACATAGTTAGTAATAATTCAGCTACACTAGACACATAGTTAGTAATAATTCAGCTACACTAGACACATAGTTAGTAATAATTCAGCTACACTAGACACATAGTTAGTAATAATTCAGCTATACTAGACACATAGTTAGTAATAATTCAGCTACACTAGACACATAGTTAGTAATAATTCAGCTATACTAGACACATAGTTAGTAATAATTCAGCTACACTAGACACATAGTTAGTAATAATTCAGCTACACTAGACACATAGTTAGTAATAATTCAGCTATACTAGACACATAGTTAGTAATAATTCAGCTATACTAGACACATAGTTAGTAATAATTCAGCTATACTAGACACATAGTTAGTAATAATTCAGCTATACTAGACACATAGTTAGTAATAATTCAGCTATACTAGACACATAGTTAGTAATAATTCAGCTACACTAGACACATAGTTAGTAATAATTCAGCTATACTAGACACATAGTTAGTAATAATTCAGCTATACTAGACACATAGTTAGTAATAATTCAGCTATACTAGACACATAGTTAGTAATAATTCAGCTATACTAGACACATAGTTAGTAATAATTCAGCTACACTAGACACATAGTTAGTAATAATTCAGCTACACTAGACACATAGTTAGTAATAATTCAGCTACACTAGACACATAGTTAGTAATAATTCAGCTACACTAGACACATAGTTAGTAATAATTCAGCTATACTAGACACATAGTTAGTAATAATTCAGCTACACTAGACACATAGTTAGTAATAATTCAGCTATACTAGACACATAGTTAGTAATAATTCAGCTACACTAGACACATAGTTAGTAATAATTCAGCTACACTAGACACATAGTTAGTAATAATTCAGCTATACTAGACACATAGTTAGTAATAATTCAGCTACACTAGACACATAGTTAGTAATAATTCAGCTACACTAGACACATAGTTAGTAATAATTCAGCTACACTAGACACATAGTTAGTAATAATTCAGCTATACTAGACACATAGTTAGTAATAATTCAGCTACACTAGATACATAGTTAGTAATAATTCAGCTACACTAGACACATAGTTAGTAATAATTCAGCTATACTAGACACATAGTTAGTAATAATTCAGCTACACTAGATACATAGTTAGTAATAATTCAGCTATACTAGACACATAGTTAGTAATAATTCAGCTACACTAGACACATAGTTACGAATAATTCAGCTATACTAGACACATAGTTAGTAATAATTCAGCTATACTAGATACATAGTTAGTAATAATTCAGCTATACTAGATACATAGTTAGTAATAATTCAGCTACACTAGATACATAGTTAGTAATAATTCAGCTACACTAGACACATAGTTAGGAATAATCCAGCTATACTAGACACATAGTTAGGAATAATTCAGCTACACTAGACACATAGTTAGTAATAATTCAGCTACACTAGACACATAGTTAGTAATAATTCAGCTATACTAGACACATAGTTAGTAATAATTCAGCTACACTAGACACATAGTTAGTAATAATTCAGCTATACTAGACACATAGTTAGTAATAATTCAGCTACACTAGACACATAGTTAGTAATAATTCAGCTACACTAGACACATAGTTAGTAATAATTCAGCTATACTAGACACATAGTTAGTAATAATTCAGCTACACTAGACACATAGTTAGTAATAATTCAGCTACACTAGACACATAGTTAGTAATAATTCAGCTACACTAGACACATAGTTAGTAATAATTCAGCTATACTAGACACATAGTTAGTAATAATTCAGCTACACTAGATACATAGTTAGTAATAATTCAGCTACACTAGACACATAGTTAGTAATAATTCAGCTATACTAGACACATAGTTAGTAATAATTCAGCTACACTAGATACATAGTTAGTAATAATTCAGCTATACTAGACACATAGTTAGTAATAATTCAGCTACACTAGACACATAGTTACGAATAATTCAGCTATACTAGACACATAGTTAGTAATAATTCAGCTATACTAGATACATAGTTAGTAATAATTCAGCTATACTAGATACATAGTTAGTAATAATTCAGCTACACTAGATACATAGTTAGTAATAATTCAGCTACACTAGACACATAGTTAGGAATAATCCAGCTATACTAGACACATAGTTAGGAATAATTCAGCTACACTAGACACATAGTTAGTAATAATTCAGCTATACTAGACACATAGTTAGTAATAATTCAGCTACACTAGACACATAGTTAGTAATAATTCAGCTACACTAGACACATAGTTAGTAATAATTCAGCTATACTAGATACATAGTTAGTAATAATTCAGCTATACTAGACACATAGTTAGTAATAATTCAGCTACACTAGATACATAGTTAGGAATAATTCAGCTACACTAGACACATAGTTAGGAATAATTCAGCTATACTAGACACATAGTTAGGAATAATTCAGCTATACTAGACACATAGTTAGTAATAATTCAGCTACACTAGATACATAGTTAGTAATAATTCATCTATACTAGACACATAGTTAGTAATAATTCAGCTATACTAGACACATAGTTAGGAATAATTCAGCTATACTAGACACATAGTTAGGAATAATTCAGCTATACTAGACACATAGTTAGGAATAATTCAGCTATACTAGACACATAGTTAGTAATAATTCAGCTACACTAGATACATAGTTAGGAATAATTCAGCTACACGAGACACATAGTTAGGAATAATTCAGCTATACTAGACACATAGTTAGGAATAATTCAGCTATACTAGACACATAGTTAGTAATAATGCAGCTACACTAGATACATAGTTAGTAATAATTCAGCTATACTAGATACATAGTTAGTAATAATTCAGCTATACTAGACACATAGTTAGTAATAATGCAGCTATACTAGACACATAGTTAGTAATAATTCAGCTATACTAGACACATAGTTAGTAATTAATCAGCTATACTAGACACATAGTTAGTAATAATTCAGCTACACTAGACACATAGTTAGGAATAATTCAGCTACACTAGATACATAGTTAGGAGTAGGCCTAGTTAATGCACTAGCACATGATTGTGCCTCAGAGTCCTCAGTGTCTTGTAACAGATGAAACGTAGCTGGCCAGCATACACATAAGATTTGGTTCTGGGTGAGTCCTCATTCATATGTCAGTTATTTGGTCTAGTTTAAGGCTTGCCTACAGTATGGTTGGCCTCCAAGTATTTTTCCTTTTTTAGTAACATACTGTGCAGTACATCATGGCTCTGGCCATCTGGCATCAGAGTCTCCTTTGGATTATTTAACTAGACTAATCTCCATGTTATTTTTGCATTATTCTGTCATGATTCATGCATTTCACATACAGCCAATTTGTTGTCATTTTTTGCAGATCTGAATCAGCATCAGATTGATTTTTTCTCTCTCTTTCTCTTTCTTTCTCTCGCTTTCTCTCTCTCTCTCTCTTTCTCTCTCTCTCTCTCTTTCTCACTCACAACATCAGATCATAGTAAATGGCTTTCCTACCTCTCTCCATTTGCTGGAAAGGGTCATCTCTAGGTTTTCAAACAATATCAAGAAAGTTGAAACTTGTTTTGCGCTTATGAAAAAAAGTATGGAAAAAAACATGGTAAAGCAATTATATGGCATCCAAATATAGCCCTGTATTCCATGCACCACAGCCAACACCAATACTGGGCTCAGACCCAACACTGACCAGTCACTGAGATTCTACATGGTTCTGGGTTGCTAAAATCAGCAAT
Source organism: Salvelinus namaycush (assembly GCF_016432855.1). Classification (NCBI taxonomy): domain Eukaryota; kingdom Metazoa; phylum Chordata; class Actinopteri; order Salmoniformes; family Salmonidae; genus Salvelinus; species Salvelinus namaycush. The sequence goes on along the minus strand of NC_052325.1, from coordinate 27,693,706 downwards.
AATAATATATTTTTGCTTTTATCCAAAGCAACTTTCTCACACACACACGCACACGCACACACGCACACACACACACAGCCTCTGAGCTGAGTGCAGTGCAGTGCAGAAGTAGGCCAAGTTATGTAGGGCAGGACGCTCACCCTCAGCCTTAACCCACCACTGTCTGGCACATAACTTACACACATGGCACAGCTAACTCTATGTAGGGATGAGAGAAGAAAGGGAGGAGGGAAGGGAGAGAGAAATGGGGATGGGGGATTTAGAAAGAAAGAGTGCAAGAGACAGACGGGATCAGAGAGAGCCAGAGAGATAGGTGAAAACTAACAGCCAGAAAGACAGAAGTCTTGGTGTCACGTCCTGACCATAGAGAGCCTTTATTTTCTATGGTGGAGTAGGTCAGGGCGTGACTGGGGGGTGTTCTAGTTTATTATTTCTATGTGGGGTTCTAGGATTAATTTTCTATGTTGGTGATTTGTATGATTCCCAATTAGAGGCAGCTGGTAATCGTTGTCTCTAATTGGGGATCATATTTAAGTAGTGTTTGTTCCCACCTGTGTTTGTGGGATATAGAATTTTTGTATTTTGAGTTAGTGTATGTAGCACCTCTGTAGTCACGGTTCATTGTTTGTTTCTTGTTTTGTTGTTTTTGCTAAGTTTCACTATTAATAAATTATGTGGAACTCAACATTTGCTGCGCCTTGGTCCGTCTCAACAAACGACCGTGACACTTGGGGCACCTTCATGGCCATACATTCAGTAGAGCTAGGGATTCATCACCAGTAAAGGCGTCAGCATTCTTCAGTTCAGCTGGTGGCTAGCCGAAGTTGGCTAGGCGAACCGAACAACTGTGCTCGCATACTCCCTTAAAGATCTTCGCTTGAAAAACAATCAAAAAGCACAATAGTACTGTTTGTCCATTTTGAGATGCCATAGCCAGGGCTCCCGAGTGGCGCAGTGGTCTAAGGCACTGCATCTCAGTGCAAAAGGTGTCACTACAGACCCTGGTTTGAATCCAGGCTGTATCACATCTGGCTGTGATTGGGAGTCCCATATGTAAATGTACAATTGGGCCAGCATCGTCCGGGTTTGGCCGTCATTGTCAATAAGAATTTGTTCTTAACTGACTTGCCAAGTTAAATAAAAAAATACACTTCCTCAAAATAGTCAGAATGAATCTAAGATAAATCTGACAAAATGTCTTCATAATATATGCACGAACTCTACCGAACTGGTTCGGCTGGGAAGCATGTGAACACCTTAACAAACCTCTATCCAAAAATACCCATCTCTTTAAAATCAAATCATAATTAAATCAATGTTTATTGGTCACATACACAGATTTGCAGATGTAATCGTAGGTGCAGCGAAATGCTTGTGTTTCTAGCTCCAACAGGGCAGTAATACCTAACAAAACAATACACACATAATCCAAAAAGAAAGAAAAAAAAAAGAAAAAAAAATAGTCCGGAAAATAAATATCATTGTCAGACAGCCATTTTCAAGTCTTGGCATAGATTTTCAAGCCGATTTACAGTACCAGTCAAAAGTTTGGACACACCTACTCATTCAAGTTTTTATTTTTTTATTTTACTATTTTGTACATTGTGAAATAACACATATGGAATCATGTAGTAACCAAAAAAGTGTTAAACAAATCAAAATATATTTTAGACGTTAGATTCCTCAAAGTAAATTCAAAAACATTAGCTGTCGCACACCCAGAATATTCCTCAAAGTAGCCACCCTTTGCCTTGATGACAGCTTTTCACACTCTTGGCATTCTTTCAACCAGCTTCACCTGGATCGCTTTTCCAACAGTCTTGAAGGAGTTCCCACATATGCTGAGCACTTGTTCGCTGCTTTTCCTTCACTCTGCAGTCCAACTCATACCAAACCATTTCAATTGGGTTGAGGTCAGGTGATTGTGGAGGCCAGGTCATCTGATGCATCATTCCATCACTCTCCTTCTTGGTCAAATAGCCCTTACACAGCCCGGAGGTGTGTTGGGTCATTTTCCTGTTGAAAAACAAATGATAGTCCCACTAAGCGCAAACCAGATGGGATGGCGTATCGCTGCAGAATACTGTGATAGCCATGCTGGTTAAGTGTGCCTTGAATTCTAAGTAAATCACTGACAGTGTCACCAGCAAAGCACCCCCACACCATCACACCTCCATGCTTCACGGTGGGAACCACACATGCGGAGATCATCCATTCACCTACTCTGCGTCTCACAAAGGCACGGTGGTTGGAAACAAAAGTCTCAAATTTGGACTCATCAGACCAAAGGACAGATTTCCACCGGTCTAATGTCCATTGTTCATGTTTTTGGCCCAACAACTCTCTTTTTCTTATTGGTGTCCTTTAGTAGTGGTGTCTTTGCGATTGTTTGAGGACGGCGCCCCACATCAACATATTTTTCACGCAGCACAGGCTTCATAAAATCACAAATAGCGATTAAATAATCACTTACTTTTAGAAAATCTTCCTCTGTTTGCAATCCCAAGGGTCCCATCTACAACATGAATGGTCGTTTTGTTAGATAAAATCCTTCTTTATATCCCAAAAAGTCTGTTTAGTTGGCGCCATCGATTTCACTCAATCCAAGTCAAACTACGTTTCTACTTAATCCTTAGGTACCCTAAAATGTAAATAAACTATAATATTTCATACGGAAAGAAGTATGTTCAATACAAAAGTAAAATTAGCTAAAATTAGCTCCTCTTCCTCTCGCGCCCACAGACTGATTTCCAATTGTGACGCCCGGTGACAAAACTCAAAATTCTTCCTCATTTTGGAAGAAACAAGCCTGAAACCTTGAACAAAGACTGTTGACATCTACTGGAAGCCATAGGAACTGCAATCTGGGAGCTGGAATTACATAGGACCCATACCTTTCCATTGAAAGAGCATGGGATTTCAAAAAAATAAACATTCTGGTTGGTTTTTCTTCTGATTATCTCCTACCATATCAATTGTGTTAAAGTCTCATACATTATTTTAACATTTCTACAAATTTCAAAGTGTTTTCTATACAATGATACCAATTATATGCATATCCTGGCTTCTGGGCCTGAGTAACAGGCAGTGTACTTTGGGCACGTCAGTCAGGCGGAAATTCTGAATTCTGAAATTCAGCCTGACTTTCACTACACTGAGAATTTGTGTGGAACTGGAAACAACAGGTGACCCTTTACACATTGGGGCAGCAGGTAGCCTAGTGGTTAGAGCGTTGGGCCAGTAACCAAAAAGTTGCTAGATCAAATCCCTGAGCTGACAAAGTAAAAATCTGTCGTTCTGCCCCTGAACAAGGCAGTTAACCCACTGTTCTTAAGCGGTCATTGTAAATAAGAATCTGTTCTTAACTGACGTGCCTAATTAAATAAACACATGCACACACAGAGACACTAGCTCTCCCTTGAGACAACAGTGAAAACAGAGTTTAAATGCAGTACCATACTGTCCAGAACCTTGAGCCAAAACCACACCATGACAACTATACACCCACCCCCCAACCTACCACGCACTTTATCAATACACCCCCACCACCTGTGTGACTGAGACAAACTTAGTCGAAACTGCAAGGTTTTTGTGAAGTCAGTTCAATACCACAGCAGTCAGCAGTACCCTTGTAAAGGGAGTCGCAAAGCTGGCTGGTTGGTGGGAGGAGAGGAGAGAGCACTTCCATGTTTCAGCTTTCTAGTTTATAAGAGTTGCGTAAGTCATTGTGATGCCACTGCCAGTACATATGTTCCACTCTGAATTAAGCTTTTAAATTAGCTTTTTAGTTCCTTCCCTGCTAGACAACAGACAGTTGTGCTGAAAGACCTACTGAACAATAGTCGCTGATGACAGACTGTTAACATATCGAATAGCTAGCTAGTAGTCGTAGGGTTGTCACCTGGCTGAGCTAGCTAGGCCATGCAAGGTTTAATTCTTAGTTCCAATATTCTTGTTACTTCTTGTCAAGTTTTCCCATGTGATATCGTGTCAGGTTAGGTATAGCCTGGATATAGGATAGCCTGGAATATTTTCTCTGTTACAGCCTGATATAGCCTGTGATATTGTGTCAGTTGTAGCGAATATTAGGCCTAGCCTATATGTCATTTCATACAGGCTTGTCAGTCAGCCAGTCAGTGCCCCTCAGCCATGGAACAGTAGGGTAGTACAGTATCTACAGTGCATTCGGAAAGTATTCAGACTACTTGACTTTTTCCACATTGTTACGTTACAGCCTTATTCTAAAATGTATTTTTTTTGTATCCTCATCAATCTACACATAATACCCCATAATGGAAAAGCAAAAACAGGTTTACATATACATAACTATTATTATTACATTTACATAAGTATTCAGGCCCTTTAGTCAGGACTTTGTTGAAGCACCTTTGGCAGCGGTTACAGCCTCGAGTCTTCTTGAGTAGGACGCTACAAGCTTGGCACACCTGTATTTGGGGAGTTTCTTCCATTCTTCTCTGCAGATCCTCTCAAGCTCTGTCAGGTTGGATGGGGAGCATTGCTGCACAGCTATTTTCAGCTCTCTCCAGAGATGTTCAATCGGGTTCAAGTCTGGGCTCTGGCTGGGCCACTCAAGGACATTCAGAGACTTGTCCCGAAGCCACTCCTGCGTTGTCTTGGCTGTGTGCTTAGGGTCATTGTCTTGTTGGAAGGTGAACCTTCACCTCAGTCTGAGGTCCTTCATCTTTCCCTCCATCCTGACTAGTCTCACAGTCCCTGCTGCTGAAGAACGTCCCCACAGCATGATGCTGCCATCACCATGCTTCACCATAGGGATGGTACCAGTTTTCCTCCAGACGTGCCGCTTGGCGTTCTTGGATTTTTTGGATTCATCTTGGATTCATCAGACCAGAGAATATTGTTTCTCATGGTTTGAGAGTCTTTATGTGCCTTCAGGCAAACTCCAAGCGGGCTGTCGTGTGCCTTTTATTGAGGAGTGGCTTCTGTCTGGCCACTCTACCATAAAGGCCTGATTGGTGGAGTGCTGCAGAGATGGTTGTCCTTCTGGAAGGTTCTCCCATCTCCACAGAGGAACTCTAGAGCTCTGTCAGAGCGACCATCGGGTTCTTGGTCACCTCCCTGACCAAGGCCCTTCTCCCCTGATTGCTCAGTTTGGCCAGGCAGCCAGCTCTAGGAAGAGTCTTGGTGGTTCCAAACTTCTTCCATTTAAGAACGATGGAGGCCACTGTGTTCTTAGGGACCTTCAATGCTGCAGAAATGTTTTGGTACCATTCCCCAGATCTGTGCCTCGACACAATCCTGTCTCAGAGTTCTACGGACAAATCCTTTGACCTCATATCTTGGTTTTTGCTCTGATATGCACTGTCAACTGTGGGACCTTATATAGACAGGTGTGCTTTTCCAAATCATGTCCAATCAATTGAATTTGCCACAGGTGGACTGCAATCAAGTTGTAGAAACATCTCGAGGATGATCAATGGAAACAGAATGCACCTGAGCTCAATTTCGAGTCTCATAGGAACAGGTCTGAATACTTATGTAAATAAGTATTTATGTTTTCACTTTGTCATTATGGTCTATTGTGTGTAGATTGATGAGGAAAACATTGTATTTAATCAATTTTAGAATAAGGCTGTAACGTAACAAAATGTGGAAAAAGTGAAGGGGTCTGAATACTTTCTGAATGCTCTGTAAATGTTAGAATCACCTTTCGCAGCGATTACAGCTGTGAGTCATTCTTTTAAACAGCTTTTCTTTTCCTCCTGCTTTCATTAAGTGTTTCCTGTAAGCTGACAGGAAAATGGCTTGGAAGTGCTTGATTAGATATTGCTTGTTGTTATACGTTGATGATATGTTGTTGATTGATCATTTTCCCAAGTTATGCTATTTTCTGATTAATCAAGTTATGGAGTCCATCAGGACACGCAACAGGGGTTGAAACTTTAGCTAAAACTTAGGCCTACACCAAAGTCTCCATTGAGATTTTTTTTTCAAAGCGCATCCACTCATTAGAACAAATTTTTATGAATGGAAAATAGAGTTGATTTACTGATTGATGAGTTGGTAACAAAATATGTGTTGATTACAGCCGTGCTATAGTGGTGTTGATTCTCCTGAATGTCCTAAATTGTTTGGCAAACTCATTTTGAATACAGTCCAAATAGCACACTCAATCAATATTTGCTGTGTCACATGGACAAGTTAGAACTTGCAAAATGTCTCATGATGTGCACAACAGTGCATTTGTCAAGCAGGACTTCCTGGACTGTTCTTGCTTTTCCCCCAAAACCCACATTTCTGTGTGTGTGTGTGTGTGTGTGTGTGTGTGTGTGTGTGTGTGTGTGTGTGTGTGTGTGTGTGTGTGTGTGTGCGTGCGTGCGTGCGTGCGTGCGTGCGTGCGTGCGTGCGTGCGTGCGTGCGTGCGTGCGTGCGTGCGTGCGTGTGTGTGTGGAATGTCTTCCATCAGAACGATAGAGTTTTAGTGTTTGTTTCCAGCTCCAGAAAGAATGGCCCTCTGCTGCTTTGCTAATTAACCTGTAGAGTCCCAAATAGCACCCCATTTCCTATATAATGCACTAGTTTTTGACCAGGGACCATAGGGCTCTATGTAGGGAATAGGGTGCCATTTGGAACGCATTCCCGATGTTGGTGATGTTTATCATAAGTTTCCTCCAGTTAGGCTGGGGAGAGAGCGTGCCTCAGCTTCACATAAGTTAAACAACCCAATTTTCTGTTGATTAAACCATCTCAGGGCCAGGCCGCCCGCCTCTCTGTGGTCCTCCTCCCCCTACGCACACACACACTCGCACACACGGACACACACACACATACACAAACACACACACACACACACCCCTTACCAGAAGTGAGGCGCTTTGCTTTGCATTGCATTGCACCATCCACACATAATTCCGGCAGAATAAAAGCCAGATTGTGATTTAATGACCATGTTTTGACGTTCAGCCAGCCCTTCTGACCAGCCTCCATCCCGAACATTTGCGGGACAGCTTGAAGTTGAGGCAGCAGTCTCCAAAACTTTCTGTGTGTGACGAAGTTGAGTGATATTGGGGATGCTGCGGGGTTCAAATCTCTCCTTTCAGGGGAACTGTTCTGTAGGTCACACACACTCGCACACACAGACACAGGTTTGAGTCCAGAGGGTGAGTGGCCCGCAGAGATAAAGACAATGTGTGAGTCTATGCGCGTGTTTGTGTTCCTGTGTGTGCGTGTATGTTTCCACGTCATTCCAGGCTCCTCTGCTCCCCTGGCTCTCTCAGTCTTAGAGTAGAAAAGCAACACTGTGATGTGGCCTCTATGACCTTTCTTACTGAGCTGTCAGAGATAGAGGGCAGAGAGAGGGAGAGAGAGAGCAGAGAGAGGGAGAGCAGCGAGAGGGGCAGGACCAGGGACTAGGGGGCCTAGCAGGGACCAGGCAGGACTAGTCGTCTCAGTCTCAGAGCAGCACAGTGCAACGTGAGGAGAGGAGCAGCTGGAGACAGCCCAGCCTCACAAAGAGCTCCCTGCTCCTATCCCCAACCCAGTCTGGACTCACACTTTAAATGGAAGAGTATGTTACGATCAAGAGGAAGCTTCTCCACAGACCCGTCTTCAGGTAAGACAGAAAGAGCAACCGTCCACCCGACGAAATTACAACTAGCAAAGTCTTTCTACCTACCTGGCTGCTGCCCCTCTTGCTACTGCTGCGTCCCTTTGACAGAGCAATTACCCAAATGGAAAATACTACTACTAGGTCTTTCTACCTACCTGCCTGTTGCCTCTCTTCCCTGCTGCCTCTCTTCCCTGCTCCTGTGGAGTGTGAAGGACAATATTAAACTACTAGCTTGCTCTCTCTGTCCTGCGTGGGCGGAAGGTAGCCTAGCAGTTAAAATCATTGGGTCAGTAACCAAAAGGTCGCTGGTTTAAATCCGCACACCGACTGTGTGAAAATCTGTCGATGTGCCTTCTAAGAGTTAAAAACATATACACTCAGTATATCAAACATTAGGAACATCTTCCTAATATTGAGTTGCACCCCCCTTTTGCCCTCAGAACAGCCTCAATTAATTGGGGCATGGACTCTCCAAGGTGTCGAAAGCATTCCACAGGGATGCTGGCCCATGTTGACTCCAATGCTTCCCACAGTTGTGTCAAGTTGGCTGGATGCCCTTTGGGTGGTGGACCATTCTTGATACACATGGGAAACTGTTGAGCATGAAAAACCCAGCAGTGTTTCGGTTCTTGACACAAACCAATGCGCCTGGCACCTACTACCATACCCCGTTCAAAGACACTTAAAGATTTTGTCTTTCCCATTCACCCTCTGAATGACACACATACTTCTTTAACCTGTCTCCTCCCCTTCATCTACACTGATTGAAGTAGATTTAACCAGTGACATCAATAAAGGATCATAGCTTTCACCTGGATTCACCTGGTCAGTCAATGTCATGGAAAGAGAAGGTGTTCTTAATGTATACTCAGTGTACATTCCTTTCTCAGCGTCACCAAAATGCTATCCTCTATCTTGTTAAGTATGTTCTGGTGTGTTGGCCGCGCCCACCAAATGACCACACCTGATCTTAATGAGTGCTAGTTTCCTTAGAAATGGGGTCTGTTTGAATAGACTAAAATGAACAGCTTTGTTTGAGTTAAAGAAAACACGACATGTTAGCTCTATCCTGGTGGCACAGTGGGCTAATTCCATGGATAGACAACAGAAGATCATAGGTTTGAATTTCACTGATGCCATGCCACAATAGAAAATTTATGTTTGTATGATTAATGCCTAAGCAAATTAATTTCCATCTCTGCTTGGAGTTCAAAACAGTTAACTCAAACTAAGCTAGCAGTGTTATTAAACGTCTTATTGTAACATGTTCTCAGAACGTTCTTTAATTTCCTTCAAATAACCTATAATTTCCGTTCCTAGAACGTTAATAAAACGTCCCAGCAAAACTTTCAGGGAACCATAGTAAAACATTCTCAAACTCCCTTTAACCTAAAAATGTATGTTCCCAGAACAGGTGAAATGTTCACTTCTGTTCTCAGAAGGCCCAGTCAGGAAACATATGGCGTTGTTTACAGAACCAATGGGAACATTCCCACAACTTCCAAGGAACCAAATGTGCTAGCTGGGTATGTTGCAGTAATTAGAGTCCTATATCATGGCTTGATAATTCCCAGAGCTCTCTTTCGCTGTTATCGCACACCCTCCAATATCTGTGCGTGTCTAGGCTGTGTGAGTGAGTGAGAGAAGGCTTTGTGTGTGCGTGTGTTTCAAAGGAGTAGGAAATAGAGTAAACTAACTACTCCTGTCTGTTTTCTGTTGTGGTTATACGGTCATTAGAAGCAGAGCATTGTGGCATGGTTCATTGGCAGGGACCGTTGTTACAGGCAGGTTACTAATGGCTATTTACCATGTAAAACAGGAAGGAGGGAGGGCTGGTAAAGAGATGCAGCTGTGCAACAGGTCCCTGCTGCAACATCACACCAGATATTCAACGTTTGTCCAGGTCCCCAGAATGTCGGGAAATGCCTTCAATACCATCCACTATGGGCAACCTGAGCACATATTATCATCTCGTAGGCTCGCAGCTTGCTATGGTGTAGTGGATGGGGATAGAGGAAGGGCTTAAACCGCGCACCTCGGCTGAAAGGATAGCAGGTTCAATCCCAGTGCTAGATACTCGTTTAAATTTGTTCTGTTTGAAATTCTTCGGTTGTGCAAACCCACAGTTTCATCAGCTGTCCGGGTGGCAGGTCTCAGATGATTCCGCAGCTGAAGAAGCTGGATGTGGAGGTCCTGGGCTGGTGTGGTTACATGTGGTCTGCGGTTGTGAGGCCGGTTGGACGTACTGCCAAATGTTCTATAACGACATTGGAGGTGGCTTATGGTAGAGAAAGGAACATTCAATTCTCTGGCAACAGCTCTGGTGGACATTCCTGCAGTCAGCATTCAATTTGCACGCTCCCTCAAAACTTGAGACATCTGTGGAACTGTTTTGTGTGACCAAACTGCACATTTTAGAGTGGCCTTTTATTGTCCCCAGCACAAGGTGCACCTGTGTAATGATCATGCTGTTTAATCAGCTTCTTGATATGCCACAACTGTCTGTTGTATGGATTATCTTGGCGAAGGAGAAATGCTCATTAACAAACATGCACAACATTTGAGAGAAATAAGCTTTTTGTGCATATGGAAAGTTTCTGGGATCTTTTATTTCAGTTCATGAAACATGGGAGCAACACTTTACATGTTGCGTTCATATTTTTGTTCAGTGTATAAAATTGTACCTGCAATCAGCCCGGTCATGACTGTTTTCATGTGTCAGGTAATTCATCCGCATGGATGGAAACGTGGTTATTTACATTTTGATTTCACGCTTCCTCACCTAAAAAAATATCACTACACCACTGCCTATTCACACCCCTTGACTTTTTCCACATTTTGTTGTGTTACAGCCTGAATTTAACATTGATAATATTGAAATGGTGTGTCACTGGCCTACACACAATACCCCATATTGTCAAAGTGGAATTATGTTTTTTGAAATGTTTACAAATTTATAAAAATGAAAAGCTTTTAGTCACCAAGTATTCAACCCCTTTGTTATGGCAAGCCTAAATATGTTCAGGAGTAAAAAAATGCTCAACAAGTCACATAATAAGTTGCATGGACTCACTCTGTGTGTAATAATAGTGTTTAACATGAATTTTTAATGACTACCTCATCTCTGTACTCCACACATACAATTATCTGTAAGGTACAATGGCAACCCCTCATTCAGGGAAGGTGGGGCCACCTGTTTTGAGCCCCACCTTTTTAGCAAAAAAATAAACAATTAACAACGTGTCACATATCAGTTTGCAAACACTGTAAAAAAAAACTAAAACATCTTTGAGTTCATAAAGCCCTGTACAAACTTGGTCTCTTTTTTGCTTTCTTGAGTAACGCAGCTCCAAAATGCAGGTGTTTCAGCCTAGCTCAGTGCTTTCTGTGGTGGTGGGTCAGCCAGCGTAAAATACAGAGCGTAGTGGTTGGTAATGTTCTCTAGTTGCACCGTGATTGGGTAATGTTCTCTAGTTGCGCCGTGATTGGCTCAGTGTTCTGTCACTCATGGGAACACTACGTCACCGCCAAATCTAAGGGTAGAGCTCAAATTCAAGGCCCTTGGGTGCTGCCAAGGGCTGCGTTTCAAACTCATAAAAGACACACCCTAGTCCATGATACGTCATCAGAAGTGTCCACTTAATTTGAGGGCTGAGGGGATAGTATGTGTCTGTTAAGTGTTTGCCATAGAGTTACATTAGTAGTGCTCATGCAAGAAGGCTCAAAATTAAGTCATGTTATATCTACAGTAGCTTTGAATGGACTGATCAGGTCAACATAATACTTTCGAAATCTTAGCTAGCAAGCTAGCAGTCATCATCATGAATCAAGTCGACAATCTACTGACAAATGCTTTTTAATCCTTGTCATATGAAGATAAATAGTGAAGATAAATTATAAAGAAAATGTAGTGGTGCTCATCGGTCATTGGACATAAACATCACACAACAATTTGGAAATCGCAAATTCAACAATGAGTGGTTTGGAAGGAACCAGTGGCTAACTGCAGGCATTGCAAAACAATCACTAGCCTTCTATTCAGTGGAGTGGGTATGTGGTCCCAAGTCTAGGTTTGAGGGTCTCTTTTCCAAGCTTAAAAGGATAAACATCTACATTGGCCATTCTGTCAATCCAGCATGACTTCTGACGCGCTCAAAACGACTGGAAACTCAGAACGGGGAAATCTGACTTCAGTGAGTTCAAGACAACTGGGAACTCTGAAAAAAACAAGCTCGACTGCGAAAATACATTTTGAATGGTCATCCAACTCGGAGTATCAAGTCGGGGACTTGGGCCTCTTTCTAGAGCTCCGACCTGAATATCCAATGTCATCATGATTCGACCTTGTTTTTTTCTGAGTTCCCAGTTGACTTGAAAGCACCATAAATCCAGAGAATGCCAGACTTTGATGACAAAAAGTGAGCACAGCACAACAAGGTGAGGCCAAAAATGTATTGTATGCTGCTGCATGAATTATGTAAATTGCCAGGGAGATATGTATACTGTAGCTCAGAAAGTAATACTAAGTGTATGTTGTGAAGTAAGCTGTTCGTAGCCCATGTGCCTCCCCCTAATAATTTGGTCCCTTTATCACTCTTAATTTTGCCTACTGTTCTGACGTGGTGCTGCACATGTAGACGATAGCCTGTTTTAGAGAAACTCAATTAGTATTTGGTAGCATTGCCTTTAAATTGTTTAACTTGGGTCAAACATTTCGGGTAGCCTTCCACAAGCTTCCCACAATAAGTTGGGTGAATTTTGGCCCATTCCTCCTGACAGAGCTGGTGTAACTGAGTCAGGTTTGTAGGCCACCTTGCTCACACACGCTTTTTCAGGTCTGCCCACACATTTTCTATAGGATTGAGGTCAGGGCTTTGTGATGGCCACTCCATACCTTGACTTTATTGTCTTTAAGCCATTTTGCCACAACTTTGGAAGTACGCATGGGGTCATTGTCCTTTTGGAAGACCAATTTGCGACCAAGCTTTAACTTCCTGACTGATGGCTTGAGATGTTGCTTCAATATATCTACATAATTTTTGTACCTCATGATGCCATCTATTTTGTGTAGTGCACCAGTCCCTCCTGCAGCAAAGCACCCCTACAACATGATGCTGCCATCCCCGTGCTTCACGGTTGGGATGGTGTTCTTCGGCTTGTAAGCCTCCCTCTTTTTCCTCCAAACACAACGATGGTCATTATGGCCAAACAGTTCTATTTTTGTTTCATCAGACCAGAGGACATTTCTCCAAAAAGTATGATCTTTGTCCCCATGTGCAGTTCGAAGGAATTGTGTCGAGACAGGAATTGTGACGAGACAGGATTGTGTCAAGGCACAGATCTGGGGAAGGGTAGCAAAACATTTCTGCAACATTGAAAGTCCCCACGAACACAGTGGCCTCCATCATTCTTAAATGGAAGAAGTTTGGAACCACCTCTGCCTAGGGGTTGCCCCCCGGCCAAACTGAGCAATCGGGGGAGAAGGGCCTTTGTCAGGGAAGTGACCAAGAACCCGATGGTCACTTTGACACAGCTTCTCTGTGGAAATGGGAGAACCTTCCAAAAGGACAACCATCTCTGCAGCACTCCACCGATCAGGCCTTTATGGTAGAATGGCCAGACAGAAGCCAACTTCAGTAAATTACAGTCTGTCTGAAGTTTGCCAAAAGACACCTAAAAGACTCAAACCATGAGAAACAAGATTCCCTGGTCTGATGAAACCAAGATTGAACTATTTGGCCTGATTGCAAAGCGTCACGTCTGGAGGAAACCTGGCACCATCCCTACTGTGAAGCATGGTGGTGGCAGCATCATGCTGTGGGGATGTTTTTCTGCTGCAGGGACTGGGAGACTAGTCAGGATGGAGGGAAAGATGAACAGAGCAAAGTACAGAGAGATTCTTGATGAAAACCTACTCCAGAGCGCTCAGGACCTCAGACTGGGGCGAAGGTTCACCTTCCAACAGGACAACGTCCCTAAGCACACAGCCAAGACAACGCAGGACTGGCTTTGGGACAAGTCTCTGAATGTCTTTGAGTGGCCCAGCCAGAGCCCGGACGTGAACCCGATCAAACATCTCTGGAGAGAGCTGAAAATAGTTGTGCAGTGATGCTCCCCATCCAACCTGACATAACTTGAGAGGATCTGCAGAGAAGAATGGGAGAAACTCCCCAAATACAAGTGTGCCAAACTTGTAGCATAATACCCAAGAAGACTTGAGGCTGTAATCGATGCCAAAGGTGCTTCAGCAAAGTACTGAGTAAAGGGTCTGAATACTTATGTAAATGTGATATTTCTGTATTTATATTTCAATACATTTGCAAACGTTTCTAAAAACATTTTTTCACTTTGTAATTATGGGGTATTGTGTGTAGATGGGTGAGACAAAAAAGATATTTAATCCATTTTGAATTCAGGCTGTAACACAACAAAATTTGCAATAAGTCAAGGAGTTTGAATACTTTCTGATGCCACTGTACGTTTATCCCCCCCCCCCCCCCCCCTCTGACAAACGTTGAATATTTCATTGAGACCGAGATCTTGTTGCTCTATATGCTCTGCTCTCCCAGTCAGCCCAGGCATATCAATATTTAGAAGCTACTTCACTTCATAATCTGCTGTTTTAAAGATGTTTCAAAGCACTTGTTTCTCAGGGGTAGGAATTGTTCTTATGTTGTTCAGAATTAATCTGCACTGAGTCTGACACAGTCTGACAGAATTTCCCAAGTCCATCTACTTTACGTCAGAAGGTTCAAACCCCTTGACCTTTTCCACGTTTTGTTGTGTTACAGACAGAATTTGAATTTGGTTAACTTGAGATTTTGTGTCACTGGCCTACACACAATACCACATAATGGTATTATGTTTTTATGATTTTTTACTAATTAATAAAACATTTAAAACTGAAATTTCTTGAATCAATAAGTATTCAACTCCTTTGTTATGGCAAGCCTAAATAAGTTCAGGAGTAAAACATTTCTTGAAAATGGCTGTCTAGCAATCAGTAACCAACTTGACAGAGCTTGAAGAACTTGAAAAATAATAATGTGCAAATATTGTACAATCCAGGTGTACAAAGCTCTTAGAGACTTACCCAGAAAGACTCACAGCTGTAATTGCTGCCAAAGGTGATTCTAACATGTATTGACTCAGGAGGTTGAGAACAGCTTCCTAATATTGAGTTGCACCCCCTTTTGCCCTCAGAACAGCCTCAATTCATCGGGGCATGGACTCTACTACAAGGTGTCGAAAGTGTTCCACAGGGATGCTGGCCCATGTTGACTCCAATTCTCTCCCACAGTTGTGTCAAGTTGGCTGAATGTCCTTTGGATGGTGGACCATTCTTGATACACACAGGAAACTGTTGAGCGTGAAAAATCAAATAGAGTTGTAGTTTTTGGCACACTCAAACCGGTGCGCTTGGCACCTACTACCATACCCCATTCAAAGGCACTTAAATCTTCACTTCTCAATGGCACACATACACAATACATGTCTCAATTGTCTCAATGCTTAAAAATCTTTCTTTAGCCTGTTTCCTCCCCTTCATCTAAACTGATTGAAGTGGATTTAACAAGTGACATCAATAAGGGATCATAGCTTTCACCTGGATTCACCTGGTCAGTTTATGTCATGGAAAGAGCAGGTGTTCCTGTACACTCAGTGTGTATAGACAGTATGGACAGTTTATGAATAGAAAAGTTGTGTACAGCAGTAGTTATATAGGATGAGCCATGACTAGAATACAGTATATATATATACACACACACACACATACACAACAGCATTGACCCTTCGTGACTGCATCCTGGTACTAAAGGGGTGTTGAGTTCAGAACTACAGAGAACAGTACAGGAGACTAATCACCAAGGTAAATTAGGTTGACCGAGATCATATTAAACAATTTTCTTTCTATTCAATAAATGATACCAAGGAAAAACAATAAACTATTTTTTCTAGGCAGATCTTCTAATCACTCTTTCTAGCAACTGTAAAACAACATGAATAATTGTAAGTTTGTTACGAGTTCCTTCATTTAGCCAGGGACCGAGCAGAGACTGGTATAATTATTTCCGCTAAGACAAAGAGCGAATAGTTTCCCCTCTATGGTTAGAAACGTTTAGGCTCCAGTTTTCATGGTTTATTTCTGTACTAAAACTAGCACGCATGAGGCACATGTTGCTCGGCTATTGTATAACAGAAAACAGCTGACTGGTTGTCGTCAGGCCCTTTACATAACTAGGCAAGTCAGTTTAGAACAAATTCTTATTTACAATGATGGCCTACCCCGGCCAAACCGGACAACGCTGGGCCAATTGTGCGTCGCCCTATGGGACCAATCATGGCTGGATGTGATACAGCCTGGGTTCAAATCAGGGACTGTAGTGACGCCTCTTGCACTGAGATGCAGTGCCTTAGCCCGCTGCGCCATTCGGGTTTGAAGCAAAGCACCAAAGTATATTGGGTATTTATTTTTATCAAGTAATAACTGCAACTTCTGACCTTGTACTTCTATTGCCAGCTGTAATTTATTTGCTTCTCAGCAGTTTTCTGTATGGTTTGTTTGGTGTTTCTCCTGGACTCTTGGAAAGCTGATCTGTATGGTTTGTTTGGTGTTTCTCCTGGACTCTTGGAAAGCTGATCTGTATGGTTTGTTTGGTATTTCTCCTGGACTCTTGGAAAGCTGATCTGTATGGTTTGTTTGGTGTTTCTCCTGGACTCTTGGAAAGCTGATCTGTATGGTTTGTTTGGTGTTTCTCCTGGACTCTTGGAAAGCTGATCTGTATGGTTTGTTTGGTGTTTCTCCTGGACTCTTGGAAAGCTGATCTGTATGGTTTGTTTGGTGTTTCTCCTGGACTCTTGGAAAGCTGATCTGTATGGTTTGTTTGGTGTTGCTCCTGGACTCTTGGAAAGCTGATCTGTATGGTTTGTTTGGTGTTTCTCCTGGACTCTTGGAAAGCTGATCTGTATGGTTTGTTTGGTGTTGCTCCTGGACTCTTGGAAAGCTGATCTGTATGGTTTGTTTGGTGTTGCTCCTGGACTCTTGGAAAGCTGATCTGTATGATTTGTTTGGTGTTTCTCCTGGACTCTTGGAAAGCTGATCTGTATGGTTTGTTTGGTGTTGCTCCTGGACTCTTGGAAAGCTGATCTGTATGGTTTGTTTGGTGTTTCTCCTGGACTCTTGGAAAGCTGATCTGTATGGTTTGTTTGGTGTTGCTCCTGGACTCTTGGAAAGCTGATCTGTATGGTTTGTTTTGTGTTTCTCCTGGACTCTTGGAAAGCTGATCTGTATGGTTTGTTTGGTGTTTCTCCTGGACTCTTGGAAAGCTGATCTGTATGGTTTGTTTGGTGTTTCTCCTGGACTCTTGGAAAGCTGATCTGTATGGTTTGTTTGGTGTTTCTCCTGGACTCTTGGAAAGCTGATCTGTATGGTTTGTTTGGTGTTGCTCCTGGACTCTTGGAAAGCTGATCTGTATGGTTTGTTTGGTGTTGCTCCTGGACTCTTGGAAAGCTGATCTGTATGGTTTGTTTGGTGTTTCTCCTGGACTCTTGGAAAGCTGATCTGTATAATTTGTTTGGTGTAGCTCCTGGACTCTTTGAAAGCTGATCTGTATGGTTTGTTTGGTGTTGCTCCTGGACTCTTGGAAAGCTGATCTGTATGGTTTGTTTGGTATTGCTCCTGGACTCTTGGAAAGCTGATCTGTATGGTTTGTTTGGTGTTGCTCCTGGACTCTTGGAAAGCTGATCTGTATGGTTTGTTTGGTGTTTCTCCTGGACTCTTGGAAAGCTGATCTGTATGGTTTGTTTGGTGTTTCTCCTGGACTCTTGGAAAGCTGATCTGTATGGTTTGTTTGGTGTTTCTCCTGGACTCTTGGAAAGCTGATCTGTATGGTTTGTTTGGTGTTGCTCCTGGACTCTTGGAAAGCTGATCTGTATGGTTTGTCTGGTGTTGCTCCTGGACTCTTGGAAAGCTGATCTGTATGGTTTGTTTGGTGTTTCTCCTGGACTCTTGGAAAGCTGATCTGTATGGTTTGTTTGGTGTTTCTCCTGGACTCTTGGAAAGCTGATCTGTATGGTTTGTTTGGTGTTTCTCCTGGACTCTTGGAAAGCTGATCTGTATGGTTTGTTTTAGCTGCACTGCAGCATTGGGAATGATAAGAACTCCAGACACTCTTTGTTTCGTATTAATATTCCCCCTATTTAAAGTAGTGATTTATGCTGTGGCTGTGGCATTGCATGCCAAATATTATCCACATAAATGTTCTTCCCTGTCTGCCTCAAAGTGATACAGACTGACAAATTAGGAGATGTGTGTGTGTGAGTGTATGTGTGTGTGTGGTGTTATGATATAATTCACATCAGCTGTCAGGACTACAGATGGTTATGATCAGAGAACGACTGAGAGGCCTCTGACAATTCCCCTAGAAAGAGCATCATCTGTTTTTCATATGGCCGTATGTGTGAAACCATTGACTCCATGGCCTGCTCTTCAACTTACAGTACAGCACTCAGAATAGTCATCTGCCATGATGGAAGTATGGGGAACTGCTGGTTGTGTGCGGGTATGATACTGTGGTGACATGGGACCTGTCAGGCTTCACAGTGTACTGTACAGTAGGTTATCCCTCTCTCAGATGGTACAGCACACTTCTCCTGTTAGTCTTTCAAGTCCTCACAGTCAATGTTTGTCTTAATATTTTTCACATCCCATTATATCAAGTCTATATGTTTATTTCCAGTAAAGTATTTCAAATCAGTGTCAAATTAAAATGAACATGAACATCAATAAACCCCCAAACTCCTCATATTATTTATTGTGCTCCTCAAAATATGAGAGAGAGAGAGAGAGAGAGAGAGAGAGACTCAAAGTGGATTTGACAGGCGTGTAATGATCTCACTGACATCAGTAACCTCCCCAGTCAGCTGGGATTTCCTCCTGCAGCCCTTCTTGGTAATGAATGTTAGCCCTCCTATCACATGTAGAACAACAGAACACAACAGGAGGATGATAACACAACGGTGATGGAGGGAGGGGAGAGAACTAGTGATGTTATGTTTGATACTGGAGGTCAGAGGTATGTGCTGAAATCGCTAAGCAGTTTACGTAAAAGCAGTGGGCCGATGCCTGTATCACTTTATCAGAAGCACGTGATCAATGACGTCCGAATCTTCGTTTCGTCGAACAATCACCTGATTGGTTTGGTATTGGTTTGGTAGTAGACAAAAAGGCTACGCTGTGCACGTTCTAAGGTGTGTGGGACGTCATCTTTAGTAATTTGTCTGCTCTAAATTATTTTGACCAGCATGTGCCACTAGTGTACACTGTATTGACCAAAGCCTCGAGTAATTAAATTATTTTTGACACAATTGGCTGGAAAGCCTGAATGCTTCAGGAAGCTTTCTTTCCCCATCACTAGGGAGAGCAGGGTGGTAACCGAGGTGAGGGAGGAGAAGGGTATTTATTCTTCATTAACCTCCTGTCTCCTGACTGCATGCTCTCTGTTGCCTTGTGATCAGAGCCATGTTCTCTCTCTCAGACATCGCTATACATACTAATACATGTTTTTTATATAGTGCCAAATAAGGGTTCTTTAGCTATTGAAGGGCTCTAAGTGTTATTTGAGCCAGTATTGTTCCACATAGAACCATCTCACTTCCCAAAGATACCTCGAGGGACAATGTAGTGCATTGTCTTCCGACAGATGGCATCATTCTAACCCAATGCCTTACACTTGGCATAAAGTCTGTCCTTGCAATATCATGATGCTTCATCAATGTGCAGTCGAGGTCTAGCTGTTAATAAATTGACTGATTTCTCTCCCAGCACCCCGTCTCTTCATAGAGAACATGTGCTTACAGCACATCACTGTATGATTTATCATGTAGCACCCAGGAGACTCATGTAATTATCCTCCTCTCAGCGCTGCTGTAGCTTCATTTCTCTTGTTTATCACACCATACTCACTTCAAGAGTGAGAGCGGTGCCTGTTTTCCCCTCAGTTGAATATAGTATTCTGGACTAATTTGTCACACCATTCCCAGGACGACTGAACTAAGACATCACCATCCACCAGGAACCAGGGCTGGTGGAAGTACAGATCCATTGTTGGCCCTGTGAGAATCTGAAATCTCTGCAGTCTAGTAGGGTGAGATGTCCAACAGAGATACTGTTCAGAGTGAAGGATTATGTGTGTGTGTGCGTGTGTGTGTTTAAACTAGGATTACAAAAAGACCCAAGAGATCCATTTAGGGACCACGCTAGAGGACTTTAAGTGGGAACCCAAGATGCCAGTTTACAATCCAGAAACAATCAGTAACTCATTCTATGGGTGATATGATCTGCAGTGAAGTTATGAAGTCGGTGGCGAGCCAGAGAAAAATACCTGTTGGTTTAGTTAGAACTGCCAGGCTCCCACTACACCACATGTCTGTCTGTCTGTCTGCCTGTCTGTCCATACTGAAACCTACAGGCCAGTCAAACACACAACATGGTCTCTTTCGAATATTTCAAAATGGTGGCATTTAACTACTTTAGTTATACAGTATGTCACATAAGTTGACATTACTTATACAGTATATCACTATTATGACATACTACTTAGCTTATACAGTTCATTCGGAAGGTATTCAGACCCCTTGACTTTTTCCACATTTTGTTACGTTACACCCTTATTCTAATATGGATTAAATAAACAAATGTCTTCATCAATCTACACACAATGCCCATAATGACGAAGCGAAAACAGGTTTTAAAAACTGAAATACCTTAATTACATAATCATTCAGACTTTGATATGAGACTCGAAATCGAAATTGAAATTGAGCTCAGGTGCATCCTGTTTCCATTGATCATCCTTGAGATGTTTTTACAATTTGATTGAAGTCCACTTGTGGTAAATTCAATTGATTGGACATGATTTGGAAAGGCACACACCTATCTAGATAAGGGCCCACAGTTGACAGTGCGTGTCAGAGCAAAAACCAAGCCATGAGGTTGAAGGAATTATCCGTAGAGTTCCGAGGCAGGATTGCGTCGAGGCACAGATCTGGGGAAGGATACCAAAAAATGTCTGCAGAATTTGTATTTGTATTTATGATGGATCCCCATTAGCTGCTGCCAAAGCACTCTGACAGAGCTCCAGAGTTCCTCTGTGGAGATGGGAGAACCTTCCAGAAGGACAACCATCTCTGCAGCACTCCACCAATCAGGCCTTTATGGTAGAGTGGCCAGACAGAAGCCACTCCTCAGTAAATGACAGTCTGCCTGAAGTTTGCCAAAAGGCACCTAAAAGACTCTCAGATCGTGAAAAACAATATATTCTGGTCTGATGAAACCAAGATTGAACTCTTTGGTCTGAATGCCAAGTATTCACGTCTGGAGGAAACCTGACACCATCCTTACGGTGAAGTATGGTGGTGGTAGCATCATGCTGTGTGGATGATTTTCAGTGGCAGGGACTGGGAGACTAGTCAGGATCAAGGGAAAGATGAATGGAGCAAAGTACAGAGGGATCCTTGATGATAACCTGCTTCAGAGCGCTCAGGACCTCAGACTGGGGGAGAAGGTTCACCTTCCAGCAGGACAACAACCCTAAGCACACAGCCAAGACAATGCAGGGGGGGCTTCGGGACAAGTGTCTGAATGTCCTTGAGTGGCCCAGTCAGAGCCCGGACTTGAACCTGATCGAACATCTCTGGAGAGAGCTGAAAATCGCTGTACAGCGACGCTTCCCATCCACCCTGACAGAGCTTGAGAGGATCTGCAGAGAAGAATGAGAGAAACTCCTCCAAATACAGGTGTGCCAAACTTTATCGTCATACCCAAAACGACTTGAGTCTTTAATCTCTGCCAAAGGTGCTTCGGCGAAGTTCTGAGTAAAGGGTATGAATACTTATGTAAATGTGATATTTCCATTTTTTTGTGATACATTTGTAATAATTTCTAAAAACCTGCTTTTCCTTGTCATTATGGGGAATTGTGTGTCAATATATGAGGGGGGAAAAACAATTTTATCAGTTTTAGAATAAGGCTGTAACGTAACGAAATGTGGAAAAAGTCAAGGGGTCTGAATACTTTGCGAATGCACTGTATGTCACATAGCATCGATGGTTAGGGTGAAAGACAGGTTAATGGTAAGGGTTGTGGTTAGGGTCTGCAACATACACCGGCTTTAAATTGCTTTTGTCGGCTTGGTTTAACCCCAGGTCCTGTGAACATGTTTGAGTTGAACAGACCCAGTGTCAGTGGAGGCCTGCAGGGCTTTAGAAAGCAGAGAGTAGGCCAGGCTTAGACCATAACACAACAAGGGCCCGTTCTCACCAAGTGTGTTTATAGGCCAGTGAATGGACGGTTTTTAAGAGCTTGAGCATCTGAACTGGAAAGCCACCAAGAGTACTGGAACCACTCACCTCTCAGAATGAGAGGACCTTGAATGGTCTGATGACTCACAAGCTTGTTTCCCTTACAAAGTTGTTTTCACAGAGAGAAAAAGTCAATATTCCACAATCAGCAAAAACATTCAAAAGTTGAATGTATTTTGTTTCGATTCATTTTTTTTATTTTTTATCAACATTAAATTACACATTGAGTCATTTTCTGTCTTGGTAATGGCCTGTATCATACAGTGATGTTATTGTTATTGCCATCAACAGATCCCTTCTGTGAAACCATGTTGATTACAATCTGAAAGCATGGGAAGTAGTTTATTGAGAAGTCATTAAAGACAACAACCCAAACACAGTGGGCCCTGGTCAAAAAATAGTGCACTAAATAGGGAATTGGGTGCCAATCTGGGACACAGACAGGATTTCTTGGCAACATTAAAAGTATTCTTCTTTGGCCTCTGTATGCGTGGGGCACCACCATGGTACAGATCTGTATATTTGTCTAGATAAATGATGCACAAAACCAGTGTAGTTCACAGTCAGACAATATGCTCTCAATAGCCTGGCCCCTTTTTCTTTTTTCATACTTGAAAGGGAATCTTTTATTTCCAGAGAGGTAATCATCCTCTGCTGTTTCTAGGAAACGGGTCGTTATCGGGTCGCAAATTAGTCCTTTGGGTACCATCTTTAGAAGTGAGGAATGTTGGATCAGTCTGTCTGAGAGGTTGGCATAGAGCAGGCAGCAGGGCAGCAGAGCATGATGCTTCAGCCCAGCCCTGTCACTGTACCCTCTGGGGCCCCAGCCCTGTCACCGTGCCCTCTGGGGCCCCATCCCTGTCACCGTACCTTCTGGAGCCCCAGCCCTGTCACCATACCCTCTGGGGCCCCAGCCCTGTCACCGTGCCCTCTGGGGACATTGCCCTGTCACCGTACCCTTTGGGGCCCCAGGCCTGTCACCGTGCCCTCTGTGGCACCAGCCCTGCCACCGTACCCTTTGGGGCCCCAGCCCTGTCACCGTGCCCTCGGTGGGCCCCAGCCCTGTCCTCTGGTGCCCTAGTGACGGCAGCAGCCCCCTCCAAGGAGAAGGGCACAGTTAACTCAATACTCTCTCGTAAACCCCTTTTCAATGTCACCACCACTCCCAGCACCTGTAGAGTGTAGATTCTATACTATGTAAAGGCTGGCCAGTCCAGGTTGTTTTGAATGAAGCTGGAGGTAGTGTGTCTCTGAGGAGGGAGTCCCAAAGCAGATATCTCCACTCAGGTCAATCCCGGTAGTTTTAAGTCTTTCCCCCAAGTGTCCTGCCACCTGGAGCATTAAGGCTGGAGGTAGTGTGTCCCTGAGGAGGGAGTCCCAGAACAGGGATCTCCACTCTGGGGCTAGGTCTGACACGTCCAGTCGGATGCAGCTCAAATCAGACCCTTTGGGTTGTGAAGGCGGTACAGTTCCACATAGTACCTATTTTAACTGACCCTGGCTCATTTTAACTTGGTTCATTTTCAATCTTTAAAAACCCCACACAGGTCCCCAAGGGTCCTCTTAAGTACTGTTGTCTATGTGGTGCTATTAAAAATATACTCAAAATATGGTACTGCTTTTACTATAACCCTCTGATGAATATAATGGTTATTGTATAGTCACAGTAACATGATAATGTGTCTCATTATATTGAGCTCTGAGTTGAAGTCTTGGACAGCAAAGATAAGGCTATGTTTGCATCCCAAATGACACCCTATTCCCTATATAGTGCACTACTTTTTACCAGGGCCCAGAGGACCATGGTCAAATGAAGTGCACTATGTAGGGAATATGGCACCATTTGGGATGGAACCTACTGCGTCATCTGAGAGACTTCCAAATGTTCTAAGCCCTCCCTTAGAAATGTCAAACAAAGATTCCCAGAGCTCATGTGAACTCAGATATGCAACTCAGTTGTTGAGAAAGATATGACTTATACAACTAAACTTGCTGTAAAATGTATTTGACCTGTCTTTAGTCCCTTTACGCTTGTACAGTCCATGGTTTTCTTCTCAGAAAAATCTCAATACTGAACACCTATGTGGGTGTTTCTGCTATTGATATACTGCCACTTTTGTCCGAACCTTCTGTCAATATGCCAACATATAGGCTACCAAAACATACTAAAGTCACAGGAAAGAGAGAATCATTTTAGTTCACTACTTCCTAAGGCAAGGTTGTGTTATTGTGACCCAGATAGATCCACCAATCAGGGCCTCTATTTATATGTATCTGCTGTGTGATTGGTCTGGTCCAGTGTGTGTGAGATGGAAGCCATCAGGCCAGTGCCATGGAGAGTGACAGAGGAACAGGTCATATGATTGATAAAGCTACGGGTGGGAACAGCCCTGTTGTTATGCCCCAACCCATTGCCCATGAACTATTTCCGTGGTTTCAAACTACGGTCTAAATGCGGTGTTTGTGACCTATTCACAAAGAGTTTCAGAGTAGGTGTGTAGAAATAGTAGCAGTTTGGCCTTTAAATCATAATAAGTAAGACTACATGGACAGGAGGGACCTGCCCTAGATCAGTACTCCTACTCTGAGACACTTTTTGAATACAAAAAGGTCTGTGGGAGCCTGCTGCTGCTGAGTGTCTGTGTGATAAGTGAGATGGGGAGGCGGTAGTTTTGAGAGGCTGTTGCCAACTCTCACCGTGGCTGCATCTCACTTTCATCCTAAGTGCACCAGATACTCTATATCAGTCTAAATGTCACAGTACACTCTTATAAAAAAGGGTTCCAAAAGGGTTCTTTATGGAGGAATAGGGTTTTACCATGAACCATTTTGATCTGAAGAACCATTTTTGGAAGACAAGGGGTTTTTGTAAGGCAAAAGGTTCTACCTAGATCCTTTAACATCTTAAGAACTGTTTTTGGGTTCTTTAAAAGGAAAGAAGGTTTCTACATGTTCTACATAGAACCATATATCATATTCCCAGCATGCTCTATTGCAGGGTGATTTTCAGAATTGTTTGTTTTAATATCTGTGTTTTTGTATTGATTGGTTAATAAATGTTATGCTACACAAAGATAAATAGCATACATTTTTCTAAACTATACAATCTGTTAGTAGTTGGACTTATTGCGCTCGTTGCTGAGATGGTTGTTCAAGTTTAGATGACTGAGGTAGTCTCAGTATTCATTCTTCCCTACCCTGGCAGTCTTTCTGAATGCAGGTTACGGGTGATAAAAAAAATACACTTGTTGAATATCGTAACTGTGGCTGGATTCCAATAGGAATTCAATATCGCATTGCAAGCTAGTATAATGTGACTTGCAGGCCCTACATAGAGGGTTCTGCAAAGGGTTCTATCTATCAACAAAAACGGTTCCCCTATGGTGACAAACCGAGGAACCCTATATGGTTTTCCTTAGTACCTGTTTAATCCTAAGAGTGTAAATGTAATAACACAGGCAGTTGACAATGTGGAAGAGATACAGTTGTAGTCGGAAGATTACATACACCTTAGCCAAATACATTTAAACTCTGTTTTTCACAATTCCTGACATTTAATCCTAGTAAAAATTCCCTGTCTTAGGTCAGTTAGGATCACCACTTTATTTGAAGAATGTGAAATGTCAGAATAATAGTAGAGAGAAGGATTTATTTCAGCTTTTATTTCTTTCATCACATTCCCAGTGAGTCAGAAGTTTACATACACTCAATTAGTCAAACGTTTCAGGTAGCATTCCACAAGCTTCCCACAATAAGTTGGGTGAATTTTGTCTCATTCTTCCTGACAGAGCTGGTGTAACTGAGTCAGGTTTGTAGGCCTCCTTGCTCGCACACGCTTTTTCAGGTCTGCCCACAAAATTTCTATAGGATTGAGGTCAGGGCTTTGTGATGGCCACTCCAATACCTTGACTTTGTTGTCCTTAAGCCATTGTGCCACAACTTTGGAGGTATGCTTGGGGTCATTGTCCATTTGGAAGACCAATTTGCGACCAAGCTTTAACTTCCTGACTGATGGCTTGAGATGTTGCTTCAATATATCCACATAATTTTTGTACCTCATGATACCATCTATTTTGTGAAGTGCACCAGTCCCTCCTGCAGCAAAGCACCCCCACAATAGGATGCTGCCACCCCCGTGCTTCACAGTTGGGATGGTGTTCTTCGGCTGGCAAGCCTCCCCCTTTTTCCTCCAAACATAACGATGGTCATTATGGCCAAACAGTTCTATTTCTGTTTCATCAGACCAAAGGACGAAAAAAAGTACGATCTTTGTCCCCATGTGCAGTTGCAAACTGTAGTCTGGCTTTTTTATGGCGGTTTTGGAGCAGTAGCTTCTTCCATGCTGAGCGGCCTTTCAGTTTATGTTGATATAGGACTCGTTTCCTCCAGCATCTTCACAAGGTCCTTTGCTGTTGTTCTGGAATTCACTTGCACTTTTTGCACCAAAGTACGTTAATCTCTAGGAGACAGAACGCGTCTCCTTTCTGAGCGGTATGACGACTGCATGGTCCCATGGTGTTTATACTTGCGTACTATTGTTTGTACAGATGAACGTGGTACCTTCAGGCGTTTGGAAATTGCTCCCAAGGATGAACCAGACTTGTGGAGGTCTACAATTGTTTTTCTGAGGTCTTGGCTGATTTCTTTTGATTTTCCCATGATGTCAAGCAAAGAGGCACTGAGTTTGAAGGTAGGCCTTGAAATACATCCACAGGTACACCTCCAATTGACTAAAATGATGTCAATTAGCCTATCAGAAGCTTCTAAAGCCATGACATAATTTTCTGGAATTTTCCAAGCTGTTTAAAGGCACAGTCAACTTAGTGTATGTAAACTTCTGACCCACTGGAATTGTGATACAGTGAATTATACGTGAAATAATCTGTCTGTAAACAATTGTTGGAAACATTACTTGTGTCATGTACAAGTAGATGTCCTAACCGACTTGCTAGAACTATAGTTTGTTATTAACAAGACATTTGTGGAGTGGTTTAAAAACAAGTTTTAATGATTCCATCCTCAGAGTATTTTAACTTCCGACTTCAACTGTAGCTCTCTACAGCTTGTTTATGCAAGGCAAATGTTTACTTTCTGCATCCTCACTAGAGTCATGACGTGAAATATGTGGATATTACAGACCATTATTAGGTGCAACTTGTGTCGCCATTATTTACGATCTCCTACACATCAATGTAGGCTGAGACTCTCCTAGGAGTTTGTCATGTCTTAGCCTACAGAACAAGCCAGTGCTGGGGCTGGCAGTTTGTCAATGGTAGTCAGTCAGAGCTTCAATTAAGTCTCAACACAATAGAATAGTGTAGACTTGGCACTTGGCTCACTCATCTACATTGGCAGAGTGGTATCCTGCAGTTTCTCTTTTGAAGACATAAGAAGAAGGAAGGACTAAAAAGAAGAAAGGAAGAAGAAGGACTAGAAAAGGCCAATAAGCCCACAGTAAAGGCAGGAGAAAGTCCAAGGCTTATCACAGTCTCTCCACTGCAGGCTACATTCTGCTCACTTTGTACTAGAGCTGGCGTTCCCTTGCCCACGTTGTAGGCATATTCATGGGTTGTTTTCTGTACTATTGTGTGTGTGTGTTTTCTTTACAGTATTCTGGCTTTCAGTCAGTTGATCCTGTTTATCAATGCTTTTAACAGCTTGTGTTTTAGGATGATGTGTTATTATAAACCACGTCTATTGCTTTTTAATCCTCCTTTATTATTCACATAATAACAGAGTCCTTCAAACACACTGGAAGGACTTGATTTGATCTCAGATTTAAAACAGATAGGGTATGGTGATGCTCCTCTTATGGGATCTTAGAATTTGTCCCAAATGGCACCCTATTCCCTATATAGTGCACTACTTTTGACCAGAACCCTCTGGTCAAAAAGTAGTGCACTACATGGTGAATAGGGTGCCATTTGGGACGAATCCTAATTCATTTTGCTGAGGGTTGGTTAGTTGGGGGTCTGGGGTTTGGAGACTATGTGTGCCCGCTGAGGCGAGGCATGGATCTGTGTCAATCCCCTGTTGTTTTTAATGAGGCACTAGTCCCGTGGTAAATATTTAAAGTTGTATGCTAGCAGAACCAAAGGCTTCACAGATGCCACGCACTTTCCGGGCTTTGTTGATCAGACGGTCAGCGGAGTTCAATGGTGCTCATTCTTTGGATGGTCTCACACAGACACACACACTAGGAGAGACATACACACACACACTGGGAGAGACATACACACACACACTGGGAGAGACATACACACACACACTGGGAGAGACATACACACACACACTGGGAGAGACATACACACACACACTGGGAGAGACATACACACACGCTGGGAGAGACAAACACACACACACTGGGAGAGACATACACACACACACTGGGAGAGACATACACACACACACACCCTGGGAGAGACATACACACACACTGGGAGAGACATACACACACACACTGGGAGAGACATACACACACACACTGGGAGAGACATACACACACACACTGGGAGAGACATACACACACAGAGAGACATACACACACACACACACACTGGGAGAGACATACACACACACACACTGGGAGAGACTTACACACACACACTGGGAGAGACATACACACACACACTGGGAGAGACATACACACACACACTGGGAGAGACATACACACTCACACTGGGAGAGACACACACACACACACTGGGAGAGACATACACACACACACTGGGAGAGACATACACACACACACTGGGAGAGACATACACACTCACACTGGGAGAGACACACACACACACACTGGGAGAGACATACACACCAGCCCAGATCCTTTCTGCTGCGGCAGGACCAGTGATCCTGACAGTTCTCCTACTTACAGTAAAGACACGTTCCCTCTCTGCCTTCTGTGCCATCGCAGTTCATGAATAAAAAAACAGAGTTTAGTTTAGTCCTTGAAATACTGCAGGATAATGAGAACTGCTTCCCGTGTAGACCTTTAATGGCAGTTTCAAGGACATTGGCTTTGTGTGCTTTCTCAAAAAGTTCAGTGTACACACTGAAAGCTTTAGTTGTTGGCATTGTAAAGTTAGTCAATGTGATTCTGTGCTGTAGGACTTAAGATCCGTCTGAACCATCTAAAATAGAACGATTTGATTGGATTATGTGGTAGAGTATTCATTATTATCAAATGTCTGTCATGGCTGACTTGTTTTACTACTGCTGCTATCTGCACAATATAACAGATCAATAACTGTAATATTTATACTGTCTCAAATTCTCAAACCATTGGTCTTTGACCTAACCCGGTGACATATAGGCTAGTATTAAAGCTGACTGTCAGTTGATATAGAAACCAATGTAGGCCTATAGAATAAGTGGACTCTTTGACACATAATGTAATGGCACAGTTGAGTCGTATTGACGTACTGTTCTCCATACTGTAAGTATTATCCAGTGTTCATCAGCTCATATATGAAGATGAAATATGGATCCACCTTGCTCTTTACAGATTGAGATGCTTGGTGAAGCAGCTGGACAAGGGAGAAGTGAACGTGGTGGACCTGAGGAAGAATATAGAGTATGCAGCCTCTGTTCTAGAGGCAGTCTATATCGATGAAACCAGGTGAGTGCATTTCAAAGAAATTCCATTCCATGCATGACTACATCAAGTATTTTGCACTCTCTGCACGGCTGAAGGTACAGGAAAGAATGGCACAAATACAACTCACACTCAGATTATTATTATTATTCATTATTATGAAGGTACAGGGAAGAACGGCACGAATACAACTCACAGAAAATACAAGTCATATATATAAAACATATTCTGATGATGAAATTCCTTGACAGAATCGAGTGCAGTACTACCAGTGCGGTACTCTTCTGTTTTAGTGCCTTAGCTCAGACAGTTTGGAAAGTGAGGTTTCCAATACAAACAGTGTCTTTGTGTATGCTTATCAAAGCCCTTCAGTTCTCCCTATGTGTCTCAGTTCTCTTTCTGTGTCTCAGTTCTCTCTGTGTCTGGCCCGGTATTCTACTGATTAAGGTTGTCCCTCCAGCCATCAATGACTGGTGTGTGTGTGCGTGTGTGTGCGTGTGCGTGTGTATGCGTATATGTGTGTTGAAGCCAGAGACAGGGAGAGAACGTCAGGGGGGAACGTCTGTCTTCAAATGGGACGACAGATAAACTGAAAGGAGGCTGATCCACTCTGCTTTACTTCTTCAACTCCATGTGGGAAGCTTTCCATCTCTCCATGGAGGAGACTATTAAACTAGATTCTGACTGAGCCCCACACCCTCCTCAGTCTGGGCTGTTGTAGCTGTAGTTGTTTATGCAGACTGCAGTGTGTCAGCTCAGCTGTGTTCTCCAACGATAAGCAGGTGTTTGCGTAGCCTGTAGACTGATCACATGGAGGCATGTTGACAGAGCTCATGTTCAACATCTCTCTCTCCTTGTCCGTCTCTCTCTTTCACTCTCTCTCTCTCTCTACTTCTGTCAGTCTCTCTCGCTCCCTCTCTCTTTCCCTATCTCTCTTTCTACCTCCGTCTTTCCTAATTCCCCCCCTTCCCTCTCTCTCTCTCTCTCTCTCTACCTTGTCTTTCTCTCGCTCTCGCTCTCGCTCTCGCTCTCGCTCTCTTTCTCTCTCTGAGGCCCCAATTCTATCTCCCTCCCTTTAGTATTGGCTCTTCATTAACAAGGCTTTGGTCCTCAGTGCTAGAACTCTCTTCAATCACCACAACACAAGGCATGTTTGCCAGAAAGCACTGCTACAGTTCCAGAAGTTTGATCCAAACAAAATAATGAAGTCGTTCTTTGTGTGCATCCAAAATGGCACCATATTTACTATGTCGTTTATTCTTGTTTTTTACGGTCGTTCAGTTTTACAATTTCAGAATAATTACTTGCAGAAGGAAGTCCTGACCTGCACCCTTATCACCATTCTATACACCTAATTTCCTTACGTTAGTACCTAATCTAATGCTGACACTCTAATTACATCATGAAAAATATCTGCTTCTCTTCTCTTTCATTGGCCACATTTTCATGAAGACTAAAGATCTGTTTTCCAGATAGTAAATCAGCAAGGCTATTTTCCTCAGTTAAACAAGATGACTCACTGTGAGACAGGAAGAAGGGAAACAAAACAAACTGCAATGAAGTCGTTCTTTGTGTGCATCCCAAATGGCACCATATTTACTATGTAGTGCATTACTTGGTCAGTGCCCATAGACTTTGATTGATTCATATTTGTGTAGTAATTTTGTTTCCCATCATAATAAATCATTATTTATTTTCACGGTCGCTCCATATTACAATTTCAGAGTAATTACTTGCAGAAGGAAGTCCTGACCTGCATCCTTATCACGATTGTAGATGCCTCATTTCGTTACGTTAGCATCTAACCTAATGTTGACACTATAATCACATCATGAAAAATATCTGCCTCTCTTTTCCTTCATTGGCCACATTTTCTTTCACACGAAGACTAAAGATCTGTTTTCCAGTTAGTAAATCAGCAAGGCTATTTTCCTCAGTAAAACAAGATGACTCACTGTGAGACAGGAAGAAGGGAAACAAAACAAACTGCAGTGGAAAGAGAACCTGTCAGTTACACTTCATCCAGTTAGAACTCCATTCAGCCTTCAGAAAGACATTTACTGGAGATCACACAGCTCCATACCAGGACAGGTAAACAGACATTTACTGGAGATGACACAGCTCCATACCAGGACAGGTAAACAGACATTTACTGGAGATCACACAGCTCCATACCAGGACAGATAAACTGACATTTACTGGAGATCACACAGCTCCATACCAGGACAGGTAAACAGACATTTACTGGAGATCACACAGCTCCATACCAGGACAGGTAAACAGACATTTACTGGAGATCACACAGCTCCATACCAGAACAGGTAAACAGACATTTACTGGAGATCACACAGCTCCATACCGGGACAGGTAAACAGACATTTACTGGAGATGACACAGCTCCATACCAGGACAGGTAAACGGACATTTACTGGAGATCCCATAGCTCCATACCAGGACAGGTAAACAGACATTTACTGGAGATCACACAGCTCCATACCAGGACAGGTAAACAGACATTTACTGGAGATCACACAGCTCCATACCAGGACAGGTAAACATACATTTACTGGAGATCACACAGCTCCATACCAGGATAGGTAAACAGACATTTACTGGAGATCACACAGCTCCATACCGGGACAGGTAAACAGACATTTACTGGAGATCACACAGCTCCATACCAGGACAGGTAAACAGACATTTACTGGAGATCACACAGCTCCATACCAGGACAGGTAAACAGACATTTACTGGAGATCACACAGCTCCATACCAGAACAGGTAAACAGACATTTACTGGAGATCACACAGCTCCATACCAGGACAGGTAAACTGACATTTACTGGAGATCACACAGCTCCATACCAGGACAGGTAAACAGACATTTACTGGAGATCACACAGCTCCATACCAGAACAGGTAAACAGACATTTACTGGAGATCACACAGCTCCATACCAGGACAGGTAAACAGACATTTACTGGAGATCACACAGCTCCATACCAGAACAGGTAAACAGACATTTACTGGAGATCACACAGCTCCATACCAGGACAGGTAAACAGACATTTACTGGAGATGACACAGCTCCATACCAGGACAGGTAAACGGACATTTACTGGAGATCACACAGCTCCATACCAGGACAGGTAAACGGACATTTGCTGAAGATCACACAGCTCCATACCAGGACAGGTAAACGGACATTTACTGGAGATCACACAGCTCCATACCAGGACAGGTAAACGGACATTTACTGGAGATCACACAGCTCCATACCAGGACAGGTAAACGGACATTTGCTGAAGATCACACAGCTCCATACCAGGACAGGTAAACGGACATTTACTGGAGATCACACAGCTCCATACCAGGACAGGTAAACGGACATTTACTGGAGATCACACAGCTCCATACCAGGACAGGTAAACAGACATTTGCTGGAGATCCCATAGCTCCATACCAGGACAGGTAAACAGACATTTACTGGAGATCACACAGCTCCATACCAGGACAGGTAAACAGACATTTACTGGAGATCACACAGCTCCATACCAGGACAGGTAAACGGACATTTACTGGAGATCACACAGCTCCATACCAGGACAGGTAAACAGACATTTACTGGAGATCACACAGCTCCATACCAGGACAGGTAAACGGACATTTACTGGAGATCACACAGCTCCATACCAGGACAGGTAAACAGACATTTACTGGAGATCACACAGCTCCATACCAGGACAGGTAAACAGACATTTACTGGAGATCACACAGCTCCATACCAGGACAGGTAAACAGACATTTACTGGAGATCACACAGCTCCATACCAGGACAGGTAAACTGACATTTACTGGAGATCACACAGCTCCATACCAGGACAGGTAAACAGACATTTACTGGAGATCACACAGCTCCATACCAGGACAGGTAAACAGACATTTACTGGAGATCACACAGCTCCATACCAGGACAGGTAAACAGACATTTACAAGACTCAATATACCTGGCCTCTCAACTCATTACATTACAGTCAGCAATGGAAACAAATTACACTTTTATTAGCTACATGCTCTTACGATGCCTAGTGTGAGTGACATTTATAGCATACCTTTGCAGAAAATGGAACCTACAGTATACTACACTGTTAGCCTGTTTTTGTAATTTTATCAGTAACTTACTGTATTAATCAAAAGTATGATACTGTATACTCCTGAGTAGCGCAGTGGTCTAAGGACACTGCATCTCAGTGCAAGAGGCGTCACTGCAGTACTTGGTTTACATCCGGCCGTGACTGGGAGTCCCATAGGGCGGAGCACTATTGGCCCAGCGTTGGCTGGGGTAGGCCGTCATTGTAAATAAGAATCTGTTCTTAACTGACTTGCCTAGTTAAATAAATATACACTGAATGCAGTAGATTACCATAGAATGCACAGTAAAATACCGTACATTTGTTTTACAGTGCACTGTAAGACCTTTTTGTAATTTCAACAGTAAAACACTGTAGAATGCATAATAAAG
The DNA here is from genome assembly GCF_016432855.1 of Salvelinus namaycush. Classification (NCBI taxonomy): domain Eukaryota; kingdom Metazoa; phylum Chordata; class Actinopteri; order Salmoniformes; family Salmonidae; genus Salvelinus; species Salvelinus namaycush. The sequence goes on along the minus strand of NC_052325.1, from coordinate 27,659,638 downwards.
TACCATACATGCGTTTAAAAATATTATTTATTGTGCATTGTGGGAAAATGTTGTGGGTGAGGAAAGAGTGTCTGGCTCATTAACATATTTTAAGGTGTGTGTCACGTTCCTGACCTGTTTTCTCTTGTTTTGTAGTTGTTTATTGGTCAGGGCGTGAGTTTTGGGTGGGCAGTCTATGTTTTCTATTTCTATGTTGGGATTTTGTGTTCGGCCTGGTATGATTCTCAATCAGAGACAGGTGTCTATCGTTGTCCCTGATTGAGAATCATACTAAGGCAGCCTGGGTTTCACTTGTGTTTTGTGGGTGTTTGTTCCTGTGTCAGCGTTTGGGCCACACAGGACTGTTTCGGGTTTGTCACGTTTGTTGTTTTGTCATTAAATAATGAACACTTATCCCTCCGCATCTTGGTCCGATCCATGCTCCTCCTCGTCCGAGGAGGAGAACGACATTGACAGCCGATACAGAAACACCCACCAAACCAGGATCAAGCGGAGTGGAGAAGGAAGGCAGGAACAACAGCAATGGGGAAAAGAGGAATGGACTTGGGAGGAGATCCTAGACGGTAAAGGACCCTGGGCAGAGCCAGTGGAGTGTCGCCGCCCCAAAGCGGAGCTGGAGGCAGCGAAAGCGGAGAGGAGGTTGTATGAGGCTAAAGCAAGGCAGAGCGGCTGGAAGCCCGAGAGGCTCACCCAAAAATTTCTTGGGGGGGGGCTAAAGGGGAGTGTGGCGAAGCCGGGTTGGTTACCTGAGCCAACTCCCCGGGCTTACCGTGGAGTGAGAGGGCGTCGTACTGGTCAGACACCGTGTTATGCGGTAAAGTGCACGGTGTCCCCAGTACGCGTGCTTAGCCCAGTGCGGGCTATTCCACCTTGCCGCACTGGGAGGGCTAGGTTGGGCATCGAGCCGGATGTCATGAAGCCGGCCCAACGTATCTGGCCTCCAGTACGTCTCCTCGGGCCGGCGTACATGGCACCAGCCTTACAGGTGGTGTCCCCGGTTCGCCTGCATAGCCCAGTGCGGGCTATTCCACCTCGCCGCACTGGCAGGGCTACGGGGACCATTCAACCTGGTAAGGTTGGGGAGGCTCGGTGCTCAAGAACGCGTGTCCTCCTTCACGGTCCGGTAGATCCGGCGCCACCTTCCCACCCCAGCCCAGTACCATCAGTGCCGACACCACGCACCAGGCTTCCAGTGCGTTTCCAGAGCCCTGTTCCTCCTCCACGCACTCTCCCTGTGGTGCGTGTCTCCAGCCCAGTGCCTCCAGTTCCGGCACCACGCACCAGGCCTACTGTGCGCCTCAGCAGGTCAGAGTCGGCCGTCTGCCCAACGCCGCCTGCGCTGCTTGCCTGCTCAGCGCTGCCCGAACTGTCTGCCTTCCCAGCGCTGTCTGAACTGCCTGCCTGCCCAGCGTGGTCTGAACTGTCTGCCTGCCCAGCGCTGCCCGTCTGTCCCGAGCCTTCAGAGCCGTCCAGCCAGGACCAGCCAGAGCCGTCCAGCCAGGACCAGCCAGAGCCGTCCAGCCAGGACCAGCCAGAGCCGTCCAGCCAGGACCAGCCAGAGCCGTCCAGCCAGGACCAGCCAGAGCCGTCCAGCCAGGACCAGCCAGAGCCGTCCAGCCAGGAGCTGCCAGCCAGTCAGGAGCTGCCGGAGCCAGCCAGCCAGGATCCGCCAGAGCCTTCCGCCAGCCAGGATCCACCAGAGCCTTCCGCCAGCCAGGATCCACCAGAGCCTTCCGCCAGCCAGGATCCGCCAGAGCCTTCCGCCAGCCAGGATCCGCCAGATCCTTCCGCCAGCCAGGATCCGCCAGAGCCAGCCGCCAGCCAGGATCCGCCAGAGCCAGCCGCCAGCCAGGATCCGCCAGAGCCAGCCGCCAGCCAGGATCCGCCAGAGCCAGCCGCCAGCCAGGATCCGCCAGAGCCAGCCGCCAGCCAGGATCCGCCAGAGCCAGCCGCCAGCCAGGATCCGCCAGAGCCAGCCGCCAGCCAGGATCCGCCAGAGCCAGCCGCCAGCCAGGATCCGCCAGAGCCGTCCAGCCAGGACCTGCCAGAGTCCCTCAGCCAGGACCTGCCAGAGTCCCTCAGCCAGGACCTGCCAGAGTCCCTCAGCCAGGACCTGCCAGAGTCCCTCAGCCAGGACCTGCCAGAGTCCCTCAGCCAGGACCTGCCAGAGTCCCTCAGCCAGGACCTGCCAGAGTCCCTCAGCCCGGAGCTGCTGCCCCTTATCCCGGAGCTGCTGCCCCTTATCCCGGTGCTGCCCCTTCATTTAGGTGGGTTTAGTTGGAGGGTGGTCATTGGGAGGGGGATACGGAAGCGGGGAGTGACTATGGTGGGGTGGGGACCTCGCCCAGAGCCTGAGCCACCACCGTGGTCAGATGCCCACCCAGACCCTCCCCTAGACTTTGTGCTGGTGCGCCCGGAGTTCGCACCTTAAGGGGGGGGTTATGTCACGTTCCTGACCTGTTTTCTCTTGTTTTGTAGTTGTTTATTGGTCAGGGCGTGAGTTTTGGGTGGGCAGTCTATGTTTTCTATTTCTATGTTGGGATTTTGTGTTCGGCCTGGTATGATTCTCAATCAGAGACAGGTGTCTATCGTTGTCCCTGATTGAGAATCATACTAAGGCAGCCTGGGTTTCACTTGTGTTTTGTGGGTGTTTGTTCCTGTGTCAGCGTTTGGGCCACACAGGACTGTTTCGGGTTTGTCACGTTTGTTGTTTTGTATGTTGAAGTGTTTTGTTGTTTTGTCATTAAATAATGAACACTTATCCCTCCGCATCTTGGTCCGATCCATGCTCCTCCTCGTCCGAGGAGGAGAACGACATTGACAGCCGTTACAGTGTGTCTTGTCAGAGGCTATATTTGTTGCTCCCATGAGTAAGAACGCTGTACCCCGCACAGAATACGGTAATATACTGTATTTAAAGAATGTGATAAACCTTGTAAAATTCAACAGTAACTTACTGACTGATTTTTGACAGTAAGTTACTGTAATTAAGAATATAGTACCGTACTGCAGTTTTGGAGGGCCAGAAACCTATTGACCACTAGTGGGTGCATGGTATTGTTGTTTCTTACTCATTAACATATATTGAGGTGTGACTTGTAAGAGGCTATATTTGTTGCACTTGTTAGTGCTGTACCAATTTAAGTGATATGTGGTAGTGTTTCCCCAAATATCAGTTTGTATGCTGTAATATATAATTATATAGTCACTATTAGCAATTGCTGATTTTATTTTCAATTCAACAATAAAGTACTGTATTGCTGTTTCGCTATATGTTTACTGCAGCGTACTGTAAATTATGCTGCACTGGGAGGAAAAATAATTGCTGGCGCATGTATATAGGGAACAGATCAGAGTGCTAGTGGGTCTTAAATGGTTTAATGGCTGAATATTTACCCAGGCCTCTAGAAGTGCAAGTGATATAAAACACCTAGTATTTATTAATATGCAAATGCCTACAGCCAACCTGCTTGTTATAATCCTTTGTAATTACAGTAAAATAATGTACAAATAATTTTCTTACAGTTTAGTAGTCAATTTCACTGTATTGAACTGTGTTTCATTCCTCTGGCGTCAAATGACCATGAATATCTCAGTATTGTATTGGCACTATCCAGTGATAGTCAGAGATAAGAAATCTTGTTGTAATTACAATCATTTTTTAACACCAATGTATCCTTAACTACAACAACATTTTCAGTAACGGTTACAGAAAGTTTTTCCCTGCTATGACTGTGATGTTTTTTTTTATCAGCCTTGGTTGAATGCACTGACTGTAAGTTGATAAGGACAAGAGCTCCCACTAAATGACCAAAATCTAAATATGAATGTGTTAATGAATATGGTACAGATTGGTTTCCCACACCCTAAGGTGTAAAACAAGGAGACACCTTATCACCGACTCTGTTATGTTTATTCATGATTTGGCAAAAGACATCAAATCAAATCATCAAATCAAATTGTATTGGTCACATGCGCCAGATACAACAGGTTTAGACGTAACAGTAAAATGCTTCCTTATGAGCACATTGCAGAGTTCAAAAGTAAGACAAAACACAGTACAAACAATAATGAGGCTATATACAAGGAGTACCAGTAGCGAGTCAATGTGCAGGGGTACGAGGTAGTTGAGGGAATGGAGGTAATATCATATGTACAGTGAATTCAAACCCCTTGAATTTTTCCACATTTTGTTACGTTATAGCCTTATTCTAAAATAAATTAAATAAAACATTTTCCCCATCAATCTACACACAACACCCCATAATAATAAAGCGAACAGGTTTTTAGAAATGTTTGCAAATGTGTAAATAATAAAAAACAGAAATACCTTTACATAAGTATTCAGACCCTTTGCTATGAGACTCGAAATTCCAGTGCATGTCAGAGCAAAATTCAAACCATGAAGTCGAAGGAATTGTCCGTAGCACTCCGAGGTAAGATTGTGTCTAGGCACAGATCTGGGGAATGGTACCAAAAAATGTCTGTAGCATTGAAGGTCCTCAATAACACAGTGGCCTCCATCATTCTTAAATGTAAGAAGTTTGGAACCACCAAGAATCTTCCTAGAGCTGGCCGCCCGGCCAAACTGAGCAATTAGGGGAGAAGGGCCTTGGTCAGTGAGGTGCCCAAGAACCCGATGGTCACGCTGACAGAGCTCCAGAGTTCCTCTGTGGAGATGGGAGAATCTTCCAGAAGTACAACCATCTCTGCAGCACTCTACCAATCAGGCCTTTATGGTAGAGTGGCCAGACGGAAGCCACTCCTCGGTAAAAGGCACATGACAGCCCGCTTGCAGTTTGCCAAAAGGTACCTAAAGGACTCTCAGACCATGAGAAACAAGATTATCTGGGATGGGATGTTTTTCAGTGGCAGGTACTGGGAGACTAGTCAGGATCAAGGGAAAGATGAACGGAGCAAAGTACAGAGAGATCCTTGATGAAAAACTGCTCCAGAGAGCTCAGGACCTCAGATTGAGGTGAAGGTTCACCTTCCAACAGGACAATGACCCTAAGCACACAGCCAAGATAACACAGGAGTGGCTTTGGGGCAAGTCTCTGATTGTCCTTGAGTGGCCCAGCCAGAGCTCAGACTTGAAAATCTCTGGAGAGACCTGAAAATAGCTGTGCAGCGATGCTCCCCATCCAACCTGACAGAGCTTGAGAGGATCTGCTAAGAAGAATGGGAGAAACTCCCCAAATACAGGTGTGCCAAGCTTGTAGCATCATACCCAAGAAGAATCGAGGCTGTAATGACTGCCAAGGGTGCTTCTACAAATTACTGAGTAAAGGGTCTGAATACTTATGTAAAAATATATATTTTTAATACATTTGCAGAAAATTCTAAAAACCTGTTTTTGCTTTGTCATTATGCGGTATTGTGTGTAGATATATGAGGGGGGGGGGATCAATTTTATCAATTTTAGAATAAGGCTGTAACGTAACAAAATGTGGAAAAAGTCAAGGGGTCTGAATACTTTCCGAATGCACTGTACATGTGGGTAGAGGTAAAAGTGACTAGGCAATCAGGATATATAATAAACAGAGTACGGGCAGCGTATAGCAGCAGCGTATGTAAAGTGTGTGTGTGTAGTATGTGTGTATAGAGCCAGTGCAAGAGAGTCAGTGCAAAACAATGAAGATATAGATATAGAAATTGACTGTAAATAATACAGTCAATTGGTGCAAAAGATCAAGATAAAAAAAAAACATAATGGATTTTAGAAAACCAGCTACTAAGATAATTGTTTTTCATTTTTGTTTTGGTGAATAAATTCACACCTGCTCATTCCAAAATCATGGGCATTTATATGTAGTTGGTCCCCCCTTTGCTGCTATAACAGGCTCCACTCTTCTGGGAAGGATTTCAACTAGATGTTGGAGCATTTCTGTGGGGACTTGCTTCCATTCAGCCACAAGAACATTAGTGAGGTCGGGCACTGATGTTGGGCTATTAGGTCTGGCTCGCAGTCGGCGTTCCAATTCATCCCAAAGGTGTTTGATGGGATTGAGGTCAGGACTCTGTGCAGGCCAGTCAAGATCTTCCACACCGATCTCGACAAACCATTTCTACTTTGTGCACAGGGGCATTGTCATGCTGAAACAGGAAAGGGCCTTCCCCAAACTGTTGCCACAAAGTTGGAAGCACAGAATCATCTAGAATGTCACTGTATGCTGTAGTGTTAAGATTTCCCTTCACTGGAAATAATGGGCCTAGCCCAAACCATGAAAAACCGACCACAGACCATTATTCCTCCTCCACCAAACTTTACAGTTCGCACTATGCATTGGGGCAGGTAGCGTGCTCCTGGCATCCGCCAAACCCAGATTCGTCCGCCTGCCGAATGGTAAGTGTGATTCATCACTCCAGAGAACACGTTTCCACTGCTCCAGAGTCCAATGGCGGCGAGCTTTACATAACTCCAACCGACACTTGGCATTGCACATTAGGCTTGTTTGTGGCTGCTCGGCCATGGAAACCCTGGCATTATGTGGCTGAGCCATGAGGAGAAAGCCCACTGGATATACCCTGGCATTATGTGGCTGAGCCATGAGGAGAAAGCCCACCGGATATACCCTGGCATTATGTGGCTGAGCCATGAGGAGAAAGTCCACCAGATATACCCTGGCATTATGTGGCTGAGCCATGAGGAGAAAGTCCACCATATATACCCTGGCATTATGTGGCTGAGCCATGATGAGAAAGTCCACCATATATACCCTGGCGTTATGTGGCTGAGCCTTGAGGAGAAAGTCCACCAGATATACCCTGGCGTTATGTGGCTGAGCCTTGAGGAGAAAGTCCACCAGATATACCCTGGCATTATGTGGCTGAGCCATGAGGAGAAAGTCCACCAGATATACCCTGACGTTATGTGGCTGAGCCATGAGGAGAAAGTCCACCAGATATACCCTGGCATTATGTGGCTGAGCCATGAGGAGAAACTGAACATGTTTTCTTTGTTCATTGTGTATTTCTGTTAGCAAAAAGTTTAGATATAGCCTGGAATAAAAGAAAAAGCGCCAAATGCTAAAAATATTTAGCTCCAGATATGGGGCACTTATGTATGCAGAGTGTGTGTAGGTCAGTCTCACAATTTAATCTTCTCTTTGTGCCAGATAGTATGGTAGGGTTATGAGGTATAGTATGGTAGTGTTATGAGATATAGTATGGTAGGGTTATGAGGTATAGTATGGTAGTGTTATGAGATATAGTATGGTAGGGTTATGAGGTATAGTATGGTAGTGTTATGAGGTATAGTATGGTAGTGTTATGAGATATAGTATGGTAGGGTTATGAGGTATAGTATGGTAGTGTTATGAGATATAGTATGGTAGGGTTATGAGGTATAGTATGGTAGTGTTATGAGATATAGTATGGTAGGGTTTTGAGGTATAGTATGGTAGGGTTATGATGTATAGTATGGTAGGGTTATGAGGTATAGTATGGTAGGGTTTTGAGGTATAGTATGGTAGGGTTTTGAGGTATAGTATGGTAGGGTTTTGAGGTATAGTATGGTAGGGTTATGATGTATAGTATGGTAGGGTTATGAGGTATAGTATGGTAGGGTTATGAGGTATAGTATGGTAGGGTTTTGAGGTATAGTATGGTAGGGTTATGATGTATAGTATGGTAGGGTTATGAGGTATAGTATGGTAGGGTTTTGAGGTATAGTATGGTAGGGTTTTGAGGTATAGTATGGTAGGGTTTTGATGTATAGTATGGTAGGGTTATGAGGTATAGTATGGTAGGGTTTTGAGGTATAGTATGGTAGGGTTATGAGGTATAGTATGGTAGGGTTTTGAGGTATAGTATGGTAGGGTTGTGAGGTATAGTATGGTGCTGGTACATTTGTGTAATGTGTATTCTATGTGAGCCGGAGTGTGATTCTGTCCCTTGATGTCCCCCTACCAGGCGTCTTCTGGACACTGAGGATGAGCTCAGTGACATCCAGGCGGACTCTGTGCCCATGGAGGTGCGTGATTGGCTGGCCTCGACCTTCACCAGGAAGATGGGCGTGGTCAGGAGACGACCCGAGGAGAAACCACGGTTCAGGAGCATCGTCCATGCCGTGCAGGCTGGCATCTTTGTCGAGAGGTACACACACACGCACACACACGTATGTTTGTATTACTATCCTTGTGGGGACCAAATAATTGATTCCCATTTAAAATCCTATTTTCCTTGAACCACATAAACCTAACTCCTAACCCTAATTGTAACTCTAACCCCTAAGCCTAAAATAGCCTTTTCCCTTGTTTTACTGTCCTTGTGAGTTCTTCTGGCACCCACATGGATAGTAAAACCAAACACACACACACACACACACACACACACACACACACACACACACACACACACACACACACACACACACACACACACACACACACACACACACACACACGCACACACACTCTTTTTCGTTGAGAGATTGTACTTTCATGAGGCATGGGGAAATAACCCTATAAGATAATTATAGTAGGCTATTGATATTGATAAGTATGCAGAGACATGTACAGATAAGTACAAAAACAACATACCATCAGACCATCAACACTTATTACAAGCTCAAATGAATTACTTCAGAGGTAGTGTTGTTTCTTAAAAGGAAAACACAACTGTCATTCTGCCTTTCAATAGAAAATGGTTATTATTCAAAACCTGGGCACAAACAGACATGGTGGCTTGCAGTTGTGGTGTTGCTCTTAGAAGTAAAGAATAACAGACATTCTGCCAGTAATAGAAATGGACATTAGTGAAATGTGCGTACAATTTCTTGAGCATAATTGCCTACTTACAGTGGGCACCAACATGAATATGTAAACATAATATTCAGCAATGCATCTCAATCTCCTCGAGCTGCTGGTAGGGCCTGTGTCTCACTCTTATTCCCATGGCAACTACTAGGCTATTTCAGTGTGCCATAGACACCTGTTGGAAACAATCCTCTACATCGTTATCTCCTGAAGCTGAATATTACAAAATGAAAGGCACAATGCAGGTATTTGAGATTTGATGCTCGGTTCGACAGTTGGAATTTTTATTTCTTAGTTTATTTCTCAAATTAGTCAAACTAAATAGGTTAATGCTTAATGCGTTTTGATGGTTCCTCTTTAGTGGCCAACAGTATCATTTGAGTTATAAAATGTGTGCTGTAATTCCACATATTAAGAATGTTGTAAGATCTGTCGTTACAGTTATAAAGTATGTCTGTCAGACACAGTGTGGTCTCTTCAGCCCAGATTATCCTGTGAAAAACTAACAGGTCTGTGATTACAAACATTCTCAGAGAAGAGGAGAGAGGAGAATACAGTCAAAGCCCAGCCTGCCAGATTCTTCTTCTCTTTTATTAACTACATGTAGTATGAGTTCCAAATTGTACCCTATTCCCTATATAGTGCACAACTTTTGACCATTGCCCGTAGAGAATAGGGTGCCATTTGGGACACATCCCTCTTCTCTTAAATTAGCTAGACACTTGAAGAACAGAGTGAACATGGCTGGGTTCTGACATGTCACACCTTTCTTTGTTGCTGTTTCCAAAGGCCAGTCTTTCTTTGTTGCTGTTTCCAAATCCCAGTCTTTCTTTGTTGCTGTTTCCAAAGGCCAGTCTTTCTTTGTTGCTGTTTCCGAATCCCAGTCTTTCTTTGTTGCTGTTTCCAAATCCCAGTCTTTCTTTGTTGCTGTTTCCAAAGCCCAGTCTTTCTTTGTTGCTGTTTCCAAATCCCAGTCTTTCTTTGTTGCTGTTTCCAAAGGCCAGTCTTTCTTTGTTGCTGTTTCCAAATCCCAGTCTTTCTTTGTTGCTGTTTCCAAAGGCCAGTCTTTCTTTGTTGCTGTTTCCAAATCCCAGTCTTTCTTTGTTGCTGTTTCCAAAGCCCAGTCTTTCTTTGTTGCTGTTTCCAAAGCCCAGTCTTTCTTTGTTGCTGTTTCCAAATCCCAGTCTTTCTTTGTTGCTGTTTCCAAAGCCCAGTCTTTCTTTGTTGCTGTTTCCAAAGCCCAGTCTTTCTTTGTTGCCGTTTCCAAAGCCCAGTCTTTCTTTGTTGCCGTTTCCAAAGCCCAGTCTCTCTTTGTTGTCGTTTCCAAAGCCCAGTCTCTCTTTGTTGCTGTTTCCAAATCCCAGTCTTTCTTTGTTGCCGTTTCCAAAGCCCAGTCTTTCTTTGTTGCCGTTTCCAAAGCCCAGTCTCTCTTTGTTGCCGTTTCCAAGGCCCAGTCTTTCTTTGTTGCCGTTTCCAAATCCCAGTCTTTCTTTGTTGCCGTTTCCAAGGCCCAGTCTTTCTTTGTTGCCGTTTCCAAGGCCCAGTCTTTCTTTGTTGCTGGTTCCAAAGCCCAGTCTTTCTTTGGCCTTATTTAACAGTCCTGTCTCATCCCTCCCCCTCACCCCTTTCAACACCCAGCCTTTTGTTCAGTTCTGGCTGGCCCAAAACTATTTTATCTAGAAAGAATGCCTTCTCAAAAGCCTTGCTGCCTTTTAGTTTTTTTAAATGTAATTACTGTTGATCCCACCATTACTGGTTATTGTTGAAAACGGAGGTATTGTGTCTTTATGTGACTGTAGCATTTTGATACCATAAAGGGATGTATACAATTGAAATCATCAGCCGTTGTTTGTTGTCCCTGTGTGTTCTATGTATACAAAGTACATGAACACGAGCTGCCACAGCAGGCAAAACTGATTTTAAATGAAATCATTACAACCACTAATTATTCTAACATTATTTCAACCCGTTTTGCCCGCTGGGCATATTGCAATTATTTTGTCTAACTACCTAATGATTGTGTATCTGTCTTCAGGATGTACAGACGGACGTCTAACATGGCTGGGCTGACGTACCCTCCAGCTGCCATTGCTGCTTTGAAGGTGCTTGATACTGTACATCATATTACCATTACTATGCCTACTATACAGTAAGGTAGGCAGCTAGATTCAGCCTGATTTTTGTCAGAGCACATTATCGTGGGCTGAAGTATAATTCTAAGAAAATGTTGAACACTACAAATTTAGCACGAGTATGCTCAAAAAGAGATTGAATTTTAAAATATTAAAATAACAATCACTTCATACCTTGATTACGTTGAGACATGATCACGTCTTCCTTTTTACATGTGGGTATATTTGGGAACAGATTTCCTCAATTACAATGATTTTAGCTGAATTCCTCGTGATTTTATATAATCTTTCGAGATGGGAATGATGCCATTTTAAAACATTACAGGGATAATAAACTGTGTCATATCATTCATAATGATACAGAATACAGGCTTTATTACAGTTGTACAAGATGTACCTGACTTTATCATAACATCATCCTATTCTGAAATCCATAGAGATGATAAAATGTGTTATTGTGTGTAATATGTTTTATTTTATAGAACCCAATGTGTGTTCTATTTAATTCTGTGCTGTCACCATCCCTGACATCATCTGATTGTTTACAGGATGTAGATAAATGGTCCTTTGATGTGTTTGCCCTCCACGAGGCCAGCAGTGAACACGCATTAAAGTTCCTGGTGTACGAACTGCTCACCCGCTATGATCTGATCAACCGCTTCA